>NW_011488059.1:8381-10955 GCF_000754665.1 Bison bison bison
CCTTTTGGTATTGTTTACACTCAAAGAGTCTATGTTGATATTCATTTGTACTTTTGAGACTTTATTTTTGACCACACAGTATTTTCAGATATTTTTTCTTTCCAAGAGTTTGGAGATTTTATTATTGTCTTTTTTGTTGTTGATTTCTGGTCTAATTTCACTTTGGTCAAACAATATACTCTGTATGATTTAAATTTTGTTCAATTTATTGAGTTTGTTTTATGGCCCAGGATATGATATATTTTGGTGAATATTCCATGGCTGTTTGAGAAAGTATTCATTTTGCTATCATTAAGTGGGGAGTCCTTATGTGACAGATTATAGTGCTTGATGATATTAGGCAGTTCTATTTCTTTGTTGATTTTCTGTCTAGTCTTTCTAATAATTATGGAGAAAGGGTGTTTAAGTCTTAAACTATAATTGTGGATTTGATTATTTCTCATTTTAGTTCTGTCAGTTCTAGCTTTATGTATTTGAAACTCTGGTGTTTGGTGCATACACATTAGGGATTGCTATATATTTTAGTGGACTGATCTTTTTATCATTATGTAATATCCCTCTTTGTCCCTGTAGTTTTCTTTGCTATAAGGATCTATTATATGTGATATTAATGTAGATATTAATATTTATGTGATATATCTTTCACATGCTTTTATTTTCAACCTGCCCATGTCATTATATTTGAAATTAGTTTCCTGTAGACAGTACACAGTTGGGTCATGTTTTCTTATCCTCCCTACCTCTCTATTCTTAATTGGTGAATTTAGATAATCTATATTTGAAGTAGTTTTTTTAAGCCTGCTATTTTATTATTTGTTTTGTGTTTGTTCCCTCTATTTCTCAATGCTCTGCTTCTCCTTTCTTGGCTTCCTGTGAGTTACTTGAACACCTTGTAGAATTCTGTGTTGTTTCATTTATATGGTGCTGTATACATTATAGTTTTCTTAACTGTTGCTATTTTCTTTTCTGTTGCTGTCACTTTTTCATTTTTTTACCACTATTTTTACATGTCTCCTGAAAGACTGAAGCATAGTTTTTCCTAAAAGATAACATTAATAGGATCAATATACCATGACACATATGTATCAAAGTGTTATTTCTTTATTCTAACTTGGGGTAGTAGAAACTACAGGTAGGCAGTCTCTGGTGAAATCTGCCTTCTCCCTTCTCCAATGTCAGTGGTTTTGAACGATTCTACTCTACTTTTACTTCATTTATCCATTAAAAAGTTTCCTTTCAGGTTTATTAAGATGTATTAATAATTGACATACAGCACTATATAAGTTTAAGGTATACAGCATGATGGTTTGACTTACATATGTCATTTCATGATGACCACAATATGTTTGGTGAACATACATTATCTCATAGATACAAATAAAAGAAAAAAAGTTTTTTCATTGTGATGAAAACTCAGGATTTACTCACTTAACAAGTTTCATATATCACATGTGTGTATGCTGTGCTAAGTCATTTCATTTGTGTCCAACTCTTTGCACCTCTGTGGACCATAGCCACCAGTCTCTTCTGTCCATGGGATTCTCTAGGCAAGGATACTAGAGTGGGTTGTCATTTCCTACTCCAGGGGATCTTGCTAATCCAGGGAATGAACTCTTATGTCTCCTACGTTGGCAGGCGGGTTGTTTACCACTAGCACCACCTGGGAAGCCCCATATATAACATTCAACAGTATTATATTTATCATTGTTATATATTACATCCTTAGTACTTATTTATCTTATAATGGAATCTTGTACTACTTGATTGCCTTCATCTAATTATTATTCCCCTCACCCCCTTCCTTTGGTAACCAGAAATCTCATCTCTTTTGAGTTTGTTGTTTGTTTGTTTAAGTATAATTGACCCACAACACTATGTTAGTACCTGGTACACAACATAGTGATTCCATATTTCTATATATTACAAAATAATCACTGCTCTGCCTTTAAGTAATAGTCTTAAGTATTTCTTTTAGATATGCTGAATACCATATCAGATGATGATATAATTTTTATTTCATTCATTAAATACGATTTAAGAAACTCATGGGGTTAAGGATCTTGTGTTTTATTTACTCTTATGATTACTGATTCTATTTTTTTCATTTCTCAAGGTCTCAGTCTTCTGTTATCCTTTTCTTTTTGTTTGGAGAGTTTGTTTTAGCCATTCTAATAGGAGAGATATGCTAATGACAAGTTCTTAGTTTTCCTTTGTCCAAGAATGTCTTGATTTCCCCTCTGTTCCTAAAGGATATTTCACTGGGTATAGGATTTATAGGTAACATTTCTTCTCATTAAGTATTTCAAAAATGTTTTGCCACTTTCTTCTGGACTTTATCATTTCAGATGATAAATCCAGAGTCATTTAAATGTGTGTTCCTATATAGGTAATGTGTCAGTTCTCTCTGATTTTTAGCTATTTTAAAAATTGTCTTTCATTTTCAGAAGTTTAATTATGAAGTTTATACTGAGGACTTATTTGGATCTATCTTTTTGAATATTTGTTTGCTTTTTGAACCTGTAGAATTATTTCTTTCACTACATTTGGTAACTTTTCAGCTACTGTTTCTTCAAA
>NW_011488059.1:11055-11931 GCF_000754665.1 Bison bison bison
TTCTAAATTTTTGATTCTTACCCACACAAGTGCCTGAGGCTACATTCATTAGTTTTTCCACACTAATTTCTCTGTTTTTCCAATTGAGTAAACTCTTACTTTGTCTTCAGATTCATTACTTTTAACTTTACCATCATCACTCTACCATTGAGCTCATACAGTAAGTTTTCAAATTTTAGTTATTGTATTTTTAATTCTATAGTTTTAATTCTGTACTTTTTAATACTTTATAATAATTTTTATTTTATTTCTTTGCTTAGATTTTCTATTTTTTAAGTTGAATTTCAATAGAACTCATCATTGTTTATTGAAATATTTTTATGATGGCTGTTTGAAAATCCTTTTCAGATTATTTTAGTGCCTGATTCTTTCCATTTTTTCATCAGTTGACAGTCTTTTATCACTCAAGTGGTGTTTGTCATGGTTCTTGGCATGACAAGTGATTTTATATCTTGGAAATTTTGTTTATTATGTTAAGAGACACGATGCTATTTAAATATTCTATTTCAGCACACAGTCACCCTGTTTAAGTTTAGCACATAGGTCTTGGTATACTTTTGAGATCTGCAATTCCGAGGGAATTTTAGTTGTTGTAGCCTTTACAGTGTTATTTCAGTCTGCTTTGTTATTCTGGTGCTCCCATTCAAACCCACAGGTTTCACATAGGCTGTATGATGCTGCTTAGTAGGATAATTTTTCTTTCTTTTTTTTTTTCTTATTTATGTCTGCTGATACTTTGGGCTGCAGGCCTCTCTAATCTCCATTCTTTAATATATGAGAGAGAAAAATAAAGGGATCTCACCATGGTATCTTTCCTCATTTTACAAAGTCCTTAGCCTGTCTGACTCCTTTCCACCTTTGAGAATCCTTTTGTGA
>NW_011488059.1:12031-14207 GCF_000754665.1 Bison bison bison
ACTGATTATTGAATTATTTTGAGATATTGAGTTGCATTTAGAGAGGAGAAGCTGAAAAGAGTGAATCTATGCCATGTCATGAAAGGAGTTTGAGTGTGTCTCCTGTAAACATCATTAATCTGAATTTAAAATAAAAATTTGTTCTGAGAATCTATTATTTAACAAGCCATGATAATTTTCCTAAGAAATTTGAAAATTTTCATCCCATTATATTCTTGCTTCCTTATGCATCTCATTATTTTTTGTTGACATATCTGTGGTCACCATAATTATAGCTCGTTCATAGAAAATTTGTCATTATTACATGGATGTTTTAATGAGTTTCTGTTTGTCTTTAATGTCTTCAGTTTAATCATGAAACATGAAAACATTTCAGACTTTGGATTGGGAAAGTATTTCCACAAGGCCATTTTTATTTGCTTTTACCAAGTAACTCAGTGGTATTAATATTCAGGATATATTTTAATGTCAATTTCTCATCCTGGGAGTCTCTGTCTCAGATACTATATCATTAATGCTAAACGTACATATTAAGATCCATATTTCAAATAATCAGTTTTTTTCTTCTTTCATCCACATGTCAGGACAAGAAAGACAAATTTCATTGTCTCTGTGCTGATAGACATAGTTTTATCTGCTCTCTGTTTTAACAAATAATATAGTCTTTCTTGTTTGCTAATTTTATTTATAAATCTCAGTTCTAACTTTCTATTTTCCTAAAACTTCATCTCAGGGCAGAGATAGGGGAGAGTTAACCCAAATCTTGATATTACTGAAATTGGCATTCCTTTCTCACACACAATAAGGCAGCTGCAATATATCTCACTCATTTAATGCTCAAGTTTTAATTGTCATTATTTTCAAGGATTTTCTTTTTTATCTTAAAAACACAAAAATAGATGAAAAGTTATAACATGCTCATGGATTGGAAGAACTAATACTGTTAAAATGACAATACTATGCAAGTCAATCTTTAGATTTAGAGAAATTCTTATCAAAATATTTACAGCACTTTTCACAGAACTAGAAAAAATAACCCTCAAACTTGTATGGAAACACAGAAACCCCAATTAAGACTGAAGGAAAAAGCTGGAGGTATCATGATCCCTGATTTTAAATTATAATACAAAGCTACAGTAATCAAAAGAGTATGGTAGTGGTACAAAAACAGACACATAGTCAATGTTCACATAGAATGTCCAGAAAAAACTACACACATCTATGGTCAATTAACCCAAGACAAAGAAGGCAAGGATATACAATGGGGAAAAGATAGCCTCCTTAATAAATGGTGTTGGGAAAATCAGATAGCCCCACACCAAAGAATCAAACTAAAGTTCTTTCTCACATCAAACATAAAAATAACTTCAAAATGCTTGATGAATGTAAGACCTGAAGTCATAAAATTTCAAGAAGGAAACATAGGCAGTACTTTTTTTAAATTTAACATTGGTTTTAGTAATTTTTTTTTTTTTTGGTTATATCTCCTCAGCCAAGATAAACAAAAGCAAACATAAACAAATGGTACTACATCAAACTGAAAAAAAAATTTTTTCTTCACAGTGAAGAAAACTATATACAAAACAAAAAGGCCAGCTACTGAATGGGAGAAATATTTGTAAATAATATATCTTATAAGGGGTTATATCCAAAATATACAAAGAACACATACAACTCAACATCAGAGAAACAAGTAACCTGATTAAAAATAGGCAGAAGACCTGAATAGGTATCTTTCCAAAGAAGACATACAGATGGCTAATAGGCAGATGAAAAGATGCTCAATATCACTACTCAACAGGGAAATGCAAACCAAAATCACAGAGATATTCTCTCACACTTGTTAGAATGGCTATCAGCAAAAAGACAATAAATGTTGTGAGGATTTGGAGAAACGGGAACTCTGGGTACTGTTGGTGGGAATGTAAACTGGTACAGCCACTAGGGAAAACAGTATGGATATTCCTCAAAAAATTAAAAATAGAACCACCATCTGATTAAGTAATTCGACTCCTGGATATTTATCTGATTAAAATAAAAACACGAATTAGAAAAGATACATGCACTCAATATGCTCATTGCAGCATTATTTACAATAACCAATATATGCAAGCAACCCAAGTAACCATCACTTGTTGAGTGGACAAAGATTTGTTATATATATATACATAATGGT
>NW_011488059.1:14336-16499 GCF_000754665.1 Bison bison bison
TGGAATTTTAAAAACAAAACAAATAAACATACATAAGAAAACAAAAACAAAGTCATTAGCACAAAGACCAAACATGTGGTTGCCACAGGGGAGGTGGGTCAGGGGAAGGAGAGAAATAGGTGAGGGGAATTAGAGGTAAAATCTTCCAGTTACGAAAATTGTGAGTCAAGTGTGGGTAGTATAGTCAGTAATTATGTCATATCTTTGTATGGTGACAGATACTAACTAGATTTCTTGTGGTGATCATTTTGAAATGCATATAAATATCAAATTACCATGTTTTCTAACTGAAACTAACATAGAGTTTTAGGTCAATTACACTTAGAACAAATAAACCAGCAAACAAAAAAATATCAGAAAAAAAAAGATAAGATTTGTGAATACCAGAGGCAGGCATGGAGGGCTAGGGGGAATTAGATGAAGGTACAAACTTCCAGTTGTAAGATATGTAAGTACTAGGGATATAATGTACAACATGGTAAAGATAATTAATGCTTATATATATGTGGAAGTTAAGAGTAAACCCTAAGAGTTCTCATTACAAGGGAGAAAAAAGTGGATGAAGTAGCTATAGGAATATAAGTAGCCCACTTAACTGGGTGAGATTGATTAACCAATTTTAAAATATTCCAGCAAAATTTAGAAATACTCAGACAGAGTAGTGATAAAGAAAAAATTTGGATTAGGGCAATCTTAGTGGTGAATGAGTATACTGTATTTTTGAGAAAACTATTATTTATGGTATTTGTTCATTTAATTATTTTTAAAAATATGACTTTTGGTTGGTTTCAAGATGACAGTGTTTTGTTGTACATTCTATTCTCTTCTTGGAAGTCACCCTAAAAGCAACAAGAAACAGGAGAAAGATACATGCAAACTCTGATTTTTTTTTAACTCTATTCAGAGAAAACCTTGAAATGAAAAATGACTGGAATGTGTTCCAAACAATGAAATCAAGCATGATTGTAGAAGAAACTAAAAGAAGAAATATAGAACCACAAAGCTTATAAAGTCAGAAATTTTCAATTTCCTAATATAAGGTGGGTATTTTGATGTGTGAAATGAGAGCTCCTCAATTTCAACAGCAAGAAAATTATGCATACACCAGTATTGTGAGTTTCTCTAGATCTGGTTTGCTTCCACAAAATCGAAGAGGTAATAATGGAACAAAGAAACACACAGACAATTCAAATTTCCGGGAAGCAACCTATATTTGTGGCATTCTCATTGGTATTGGTATTCATATATCAAGATGTATTGCTTACGTCTGTCTATTTCTTTGGGCCAGAGAAAACAATAAAAGGTAACAGAACACTGACAAAATCCTTAGGCACAAATAAGTAACTCTTACCTTGGAGTAGAGCCCTATCCCCTTTAACAAAACTTCCAGGAAATAGCTTGTCTAAAAACAAACAAACAAACAAACAAAAAATAATAAACCTCATTCAAAAGATTTAAAAAAATTCACAACACACAGGTAAGAAATATGAAAGACAGTGACGGGAAAGGTGCATGGCAAGTTAAAAAAAAAAAAAATTTACCAGAACAATATTGCAACAAAAGACATGAGAACTGTGGCAAAATATTTCACCAAAAAAATTTTTAAAAAATCATCAAAGCCATATTCTCTCTAGAAGAGCATAAAGAAGAGATACAAGTACTATTGTGATATATAGAGAGATAATAGGTGATACTATGTTCTTCTGTAACACTTCAGAAAAAAAAATTAGAGAAACACATCACAGAAATGAAAGCAAAATTAGAACTATCTCAAGGAAAAATAAAACTAGGTACTACAATCAACCCACTGAGTTACAAATATAGTAGGAAAAAAAGCAGAATTTGGAAAGTGCTATTAAAATCAAATTGTGAACATCCTTTGGATCATAGAAAAAGTAAGAGAATTCCATAAAAACATCTGCTTCATTGACTACATTAAAGCCTTTGACTAAGTAAATCACAACAAACTGGAAAAAAAAACTAATTTATTTTGATTGGAGGCTAATTACTTTACAATATTGTATTGGTTTTGCCAAACATCAACATGAATCTGCCACGGGTGTACACGTGTTCCCAATCCTGAACCCTGCTCCTACCTCCCTCCCCATACCATTCCTCTGGGTCATCCCAGTGCACCAGCCCCAAGCATCCTGTATCCTGCAT
>NW_011488059.1:16599-17644 GCF_000754665.1 Bison bison bison
GTAGACTTTTGGATCGCAGCCATTCTGACTGGTGTGAAATGGTACCTCATGGTAGTTTTGATTTGCACTTCTCTGATAATGAGTGATGTTGAGCATCTTTTCATGTTTTTGTTAGCCATCTATATGTCTTCTTTGAAGAAATGTCTATTTAGTTCTTTGGCCCATTTTTTGATTGGGTCGTTTATTTTTCTAGAATTGAGCTGCAGGAGTTGCTTGTATATTTTTAAGATTAGTTGTTTGTCAGCTGCTTCATTTGCTATTATTTTCTCCCATTCTGAAGGCTGTCTTTTCACCTTGCTTATAGTTTCTTTGGTTGTGCAGAAGCTTTTAATTTAATTAGGTCTCATTTGTTTATTTTTGCTTTTATTTCCAATATTCTGGGAGGTGGGTCATAGAGGATCCTGCTGTGATTTATGTCAGAGAGTGTTTTGCCTATGTTTTCCTCTAAGAATTTTATAGTTTCTGGTCTTACATTTAGATCTTTAATCCCTTTTGAGTTTATTTTTGAGAATGGTGTTAGAAAGTGTTCTAGTTTCATTCTTTTACAAGTGGTTGACCAGTTTTCCCAGCACCACTTGTTAAAGAGATTGTCTTTTCTCCATTGAATATTCTTGCCTCCTTTGTCAAAGATAAGGTGTCCATAGGTGTGTGAGTTTATCTCTGGACTTTCTATTTTGTTCCATTGATCTATATTTCTGTCTTTGTGCCAGTATCATACTGTCTTGATGACTGTTGCTTTGTAGTAGAGCCTGAAGTCAGGCTGGGTGATTCCTCCAATTCCATTCTTCTTTCTCAAGATTGCTTTGGCTATTCGTGGTTTTTTGTATTTCCATACAAATTGTGAAATTATTTGTTCTAGCTCTGTGAAAAATACCGTTGGTAGCTTGATAGGGATTGCATTGAATCTATAGATTGCTTTGGGTAGTATACTCATTTTCACTATATTGATTCTTCCAATCCATGAACATGGTATATTTCTCCATCTATTAGTGTCCTCTTTGATTTATTTCAGCAGTGCTTTATAGTTTTCTATATATGTCTTTAG
>NW_011488059.1:17744-18103 GCF_000754665.1 Bison bison bison
TAAAATAGGCTCCAGTTTCACCCACCTCATTAGAACTGATTCAAATGTATTCTTTTTAATGGCTGAGTAATACTCCATTGTGTATATGTACAACAGCTTTCTTATCCATTCAGCTGCTCATGGACATCTAGGTTCCTTCCGTGTCCTGGCTATTATAAACAGTGCTGCGATGAACATTGGGGTACACATGTCTCTTTCAATTCCAGTTTCCTCAGTGTGTATGCCCAGCTGGGGGATTGCTGGATCATAAGGCAGTTCTATTTCCAGTTTCTTAAGGAATCTCCACCCTGTTCTCCATAGTAGCTGCACTAGTTTGCATTCCCACCAACAGTGTAAGAGGGTTCCCTTTCTCCAAGATC
>NW_011488059.1:19751-20611 GCF_000754665.1 Bison bison bison
TTGTTCTCCCTTTGTTTCTTGATGAGTCTGGCTAATGGTTTGTCAATTTTATTTATCCTTTCAAAGAACCAGCTTTTGGCTTTGTTGATTTTTGCTTTGATCTTTTTTTTTTTTTTTGCATTTATTTCTGCCCTAATTATTATGATTTCTTTCCTTCTACTAACCCTGCGGTTCTTCATTTCTTCCTTTTCTGGTTGATTTAGGTGTAGAGTTATGTTATTTATTTGACTTTTTTCTTGTTTCTTGAGGTATGCCTGTATTGCTATGAACTTTCCCCTTAGCACTGCTTTTACAGTGTCCCACAGGTTTTGGGTTGTTGTGTTTTCATTTTCATTCGTTTCCATGCATATTTTGATTTCATCTTTGGTTTCTTCTGTGATTTGTTGGTTATTCAGCAGCGTGTTGTTCATCTTCCATATGTTGGAATTTTTAATAGTTTTTCTCCTGTAATTGAGATCTAATCTTACTGCATTATGGTCAGAAAATATGCTTGGAATGATTTCATTTTTTTTTTTTTTAATTTACCAAGGCTAAATTTATGGCCCAGAATGTGATCTATCCTGGAGAAGGTTCCATGTGCACTTGAGAAAAAGGTGAAATTCATTGTGTTGGGGTGAAATATCCTATATATATCAATTAGGTCTAACTGGTCTGTTGTATCATTTAAAGTTTGTGTTTCTTTGTTAATTTTCTGTTTAGTTGATCTATCCATAGGTGTTAGTGGAGTATTAAAGTCTCCCACTATTACTGTGTTATAGTTAATTTCCCCTTTCATACTTGTTAGCATTCATCTTACATATTGGGGTGCTCCTATGTTGGGTGCATATATATTTATAATTGTTATATCTTCTTCTTGGATT
>NW_011488059.1:21450-22889 GCF_000754665.1 Bison bison bison
GGCTATTTATCTGTGATTCCATTTTTATTTCAAGATTTTGGATCATTTTCACTATCATTATTTGGAATTGTTTATCAGGTAGATTCCCTATCTATTCCTCTTTTATTTGGTTTGGTGGGCATTTATAATGTTCCTTTACATGCTGTATTCCTCTGTCTCTTCATCTAATTTTATTGTTGCATTTGGGGTAGCTTTTCTGTATTCTGGCAGTTTGTGGAGTTCTCTTTATTGTGGAGTTTCTTCGCTTTGAGTAGGGTTGCATTGGTGGCTTGTCAAGGTTTCTTGGTTAGGGAAGCTTGTGTTGGTGTTCTTGTGGGTGGAGCTGGATTTCTTCTCTCTGTAGTGCAATGAAGTGTCCAGTAATGAGTTTTGAGATGTCAGTGGTTTTGGAATAACTTTGGGCAGCCTGTATATTGAAGCTCAGGGCTGTGTTCCTGTGTTGCTGGAGAATTTGCATGGTATGTCGTGCTCTGGAACTTGTTGGCCCTTGGGTGGTGCTTGGTTTCAGTGTAGGTATGGAGGCGTTTGATGAGCTCCTGTTGATTAATGTTCCCTGGAGTCAGGAGTTCTCTGGTGTTCTCAGGATTTGGACTTAAGCCTCCTGCTTTTGGTTTTCAGTCTTATTTTTACAGTAGTCTCAAGACTTCTCCTTCTATGCAGCACTGTTGATAAAACATCTAGGTTAAAGATGAAAAGTTTCTTCACGGTGAGGGACACCCAGAGAGGTTCACAGAGTTACATGGAGAAGAGAAGAGGGAGGAGGGAGTTAGAGGTGACCCTAATGAGATGAGGTGGAATCAAAAGAGGAGAGAGCAAGCTAGCCAGTAATCAGTTCCTTGCGCTCCACAGTCTGGACTGCTCAGGGATGTTCACGTAATTATACAGAGAAGAGAAGAGGGAGGAAGGAGACAGAGGTGGCCAGGAGGATAAAAAGGGGGAATCAAAAGGAGAGAGACAGATCCAGCCAGTAATCAGTTCCCTAAGTGTTCTCCACTCTCTGGCACACACAGAGATTTATAGAGTGGGTAGAGAAGAGAAGGGGGAGGGAGGAGACAGAGGCAACCTGGTGGAGAAAAAGGAAAGTCCAAAGGAGTAAAGAACAGTCTAGCCAGTAATCTTGCTCCCAAGTAAAAATGGGTACAGAAGATTGGGTTCTTAAAGGTACAAAATTGATAACAAATACTAAAAAGCAAAGATTAAAAATCTAGTGTAGAGGTTGGATTTTCAAAAATACAATGTTAAAGAAAAGAAGAAGAAGAAGAAAAACAAAGTCACAAAAATTATTTTAAAAATATATATATATGAAGTTTCCTTTAAAAATAGGGTCTTTTTTTTTTGTAAGTAATAGTAGGTTATAAAAATGAAAATTAAAGGAGTAATAGGAGACTTAAAAATTAAAAAAAATAGTTTAAAAACAAGAAAAAAAAAAAAAAGAATGA
>NW_011488059.1:24505-25081 GCF_000754665.1 Bison bison bison
AGGAAGTCTTAGTTAGCAAAGAAGCCTGCTTGAAGTTTGGTGGATAATGTCTCTCTGGGGCTGTGATTGCCCCCTTCCGGCTCTGGCTGCCTATCACCGGAGGGGATGGTCTGTAGCTGGCTAGTTCTGTTTAGTCCTTTGTTCTGTGTGCAGTCCTGGTGGTGTCTTAGGGCTTTTTGCGTGGTAGCTATCCCACAGTATGGTTTGCTAGCCCAAGTTAGTTTGCTGTGATTACCCTCAGGGCATTCAGGCCCGATTCTTACTCTATGCAATGCAGCCTGTGCCTCCCTGCCAAGACCCTGCTTGCTAGTGGTGGATGCAGGCATCTGCGCTGCTTCTCCACTGGGGGAGTTACCGTTGGGCTCGTAATCTGCGGGTTTTAATTATTTATTTATTTTTCCTCCCTGTTATGTTGCCCTCTGTGCTTCCAAGGCTCACCATAGACTCGACAGTGAGAGTGTTTCCTGGTGTTTGGAAACTTCTCTCTTTTTAAGACTCCCTTCCCAGGGACGGAGCTCCATCCCTACCTCTTTTGTCTCTTTTTTTTTGTCTTTTATATTTTTTCCTACCTCTTTT
>NW_011488059.1:25181-25804 GCF_000754665.1 Bison bison bison
ATCTGCATATCTGAGGTTATTGATATTTCTCCCGGCAACCTTGATTCCAGCTTGTGCTTCTTCCAGCCCCATGTTTCTCATGATGTACTCTGCATAGAAGTTAAATAAGCAGGGTGACAATATACAGCCTTGACGTACTCTTTTTCCTATTTGGAACCCGTCTGTTGTTCCATGTCCAGTTCTAACTGTTGCTTCCTGACCAGCATACAGATTTCTCAAGAGGCAGGTCAGGTGGTCTGGTATTCCCATCTCTTGAAGAATTTTCCACAGTTGATTGTGATCCACACAGTCAAAGGCTTGGGCATAGTCAATAAAGCAGAAATAGATGTTTTTCTGGAACTCTCTTGCTTTTTCCATGATCCAGAGGATGTTGACAATTTTATCTCTGGTTTCTCTGCCTTTTCTAAAATCAGCTTGAACATCTGGAAGTTCATGGTTCATGTATTGCTGAAGCCTGGTTTGGAGAATTTTGAGTATTATTTTGCTAACATGTGAGATGAGTGCAATTGTGCAGTAGTTTGAGCATTCTTTCGCATTGCCTTTCTTCTGGATTGGAATGAAAACTGACCTTTTCCAGTCCTGTGGCCACTGCTGAGTTTTCCAAATTTGCTGGCATATTGAGT
>NW_011488059.1:25904-26262 GCF_000754665.1 Bison bison bison
AAGACTCCCTTCCCAGGGACGGAGCTCCATCCCTACCTCTTTTGTCTCTTTTTTTTTTTGTCTTTTATATTTTTTCCTACCTCTTTTCAAAGACTGTGCTACTTTTCTGGGTGCCTGATGTCCTCTGCTGGCATTCAGAAGTTGTTTAGTGGAATTTACTCAGCGTTTAAAAATTCTTTTGATGAATTTGTGGGGAAGAAAGTGGTCTCCCTGTCCTATTCCTCTGCCATTTTAGGACCGCCCTCCTGGAAAATTCTTTAAAAAACGGGAATACCAGACCACCTTACTTGCCTCCTGAGAAACATGTATGCAAATCAAAAACCAACAGTTAGAACCGGACATGGAAAAATGGACTGGT
>NW_011488059.1:27604-27856 GCF_000754665.1 Bison bison bison
ATTCCAGATGTCTGGCTCTAGGTGAGTGATCACACCATTGTAATTATCTGGGTCGTGAAGATCTTTTTTGTACAGTTCTTCTGTGTATTCTTGCCACTTCTTCTTAATATCTTCTGCTTCTGTTAAGTCCGTACCATTTCTGTCCTTTATCGAGCCCATCTTTGCATGAAATGTTCCCTTGGAAGAGATCTCTCGTCTTTCCCATTCTGTTGTTTTCCTCTATTTCTTTGCATTGATCACTGAGGAAGGCTT
>NW_011488059.1:28094-35172 GCF_000754665.1 Bison bison bison
TGCTTTTTTGCATTTCTTTTCCATGGGGATGATTTTGATCCCTGTCTCCTGTACAATGTCATGAACCTCTGTCCATAGATCATCAAGCAGTCTATCAGATCTAGGCCCTTAAATCTTTTTCTCACTTCCACTGTATAATCATAAGGGATTTGATTTCGGTCATACCTGAATGGTCTAGTGGTTTTCCCTACTTTCTTCAGTTGAAGTTTGAATTTGGCAATAAGGAGTTCATTATCTGAGCCACTGTCAGCTCCCAGTCTTGTTTTTGCTGACTGTATAGAGCTTCTCCCTCTTTGGCTGAAAAGAACATAATCAATCTGATTTTAGTGTTGACCATCTGATGATGTCCATGTGTAGAGTCTTCTCTTGTGTTGTTGGAAGAGGGTATTTGCTATGACCAGTGCATTTTATTGGAAAAACTCTGTTAGTCTTTGCCCTGCTTCATTCTGTATTCCAAGGCCAAATTTGCCTGTTACTCCAGGTGTTTCTTGACTTCCTACTTTTTGACATCTTTTTTGGGTATTAGTTCTAAAAGGTTTTGTAAGTCTTCATAGAACCATTCAACTTCAGCTTCTTCAGCATTACTAGTTGAGACATAGACTTGGATTACTGTGATATTGAATGGTTTGCCTTGGAAATGAACAGAGATCATTCTGTCATTTTTGAGATTTCATCCAAGTACTTCATTTCTACTTCATGGAAAATAAATGGGAAAACAATGTAAACAGTGAGAAACTTTATTTCTTGGGCTGCAAAATCACTGCAGACAGTGACTGCAGCCATGAAATTACAAAACACTTGCTCCTTGCAAGAAAAACTATGAGAAACTTAGACAGCGTATTAAAAAGCAAAGACATCACTTGGCCTACAAAGTTCCTTATAGTCAAAGCTATGGTTTTTCCAGTAGTCATGTATGGATGTGAGAGCTGGAACATAAAGAAGGCTGAGTGCCAAAGAATTGATGCTTTTGAACTGTGGTATTGGAGAAGACTCCTGACAGTCCCTTGGACAGCAAGGGGATCAAACTAGTCAATCATAAAGGAAATCAATCCCGAATATACATTGGAAGGACTGATGCTGGAGCTGAAGCTCCAATACTTTGGCTACCTGATGTGAAGAGCTGACTAACTGGAAAAGATCCTGATGCTGGGAAAGATTGAAGGAAGGAGGAAAAGAGGACAACAGAGGATGATATTGTTGGATGTTATCACCAACTCAATGGACATGATTTTGAGCAAACTCTGAGAGATAGTGGAGGACAGAGGAATCTGAAAAAGAAAACCAAAATGCATTATTGGTAGCAGTCCATGTCAGGCCAAGTGAATAAAGAATAAATATAGAAAACCTATATAGCACAACCTATATAGTAAGGTAGATTTTTTGGTATGTATCATATTCTATACCATGAAATAAAGAATGAGGACTTCCCTGGTGGTCCAGTGCTTAAGACTCTGTCTTCCAATGCATGTCTGATCCCTGGTCAGGGAACAAAGGTCCCACATGCCGTGGCATGCAGCCAAAAATTAAAAATAATAAAATACAGAATGTATTTTGTATTAAAGGACCTCTGAAATATCTTCTAAGAACTGAATATTTTGCTAGAAGTGAAACATCATTTTTCAACGTATAAGAAATGCAAAACAATGCGAATATTCATTAATTACAATCCAATAAAGTGGAAGGTAATGACAAAACCAGGAAACAAAAAATCCTTCTTTAGACACATTCTCTTAAACAATTCAAAAGAAATTGAAATCTTATGTTAGGATATATAACACACGATCAAAAGAGAAATACTAGATATCAGAACCTATGTGATGCGTGTAGAGTACTGCCCAATTAAATCCCAGTCTTAAATACTTATACAAACTAAAAACTAAAAATATGTGAATCATCAAACCCAAAAGTTAAGGAAAAAAGACAAATAGAAGGTAAATCAGAAGAATTAAAAGGCCTTAAGAATTAATGGGTTTAAAAAAAAAAAGTTGGTTCTTTGAATAACAATAAAATTGAGAAGCAGGTAGCTAATCTAATCAACATAAAACATAAAACTTTTAAAAATGAATAATGATGAAATAAGCACAGATAAGGAATAATGAGACTACTCTGTTCAACTGTGTGCAAATAAATTCAAAGACCACAATGAATAGATAATCATTGCAAAAAATACACCAAAACTCACTCACAAAGACATTAAAAAATCTATCACAAATCATGCATTGCATGTGTGTGCTTCAGTCGTGTGACCCAATGGACTGTAGCCTGCCAGGCTCCTCTGTCCATGGGGATTTTCCAGGAAAGAATACTGGAGTGGGTTGCCATGCCCTCCTCCAGGGGATTTTCCTAACTCAGGGATGGAACCCGCATCTTTTACCTCTCCTGCATTGGCAGGAGGGTTCTTTACCACTAGCACCACCTAGGAAGCCCAAAACATGCATTCAGTTCAGTTCAGTTCTGTCGCTCAGTCGTGTCCGACTCTTTGCGACCCAGTGAATCACAGCACGCCAGGCCTCCCTGTCCATCACCAACTCCCAGAGTTCACTCAAACTCACGTTAGGATTCAATAATTGCACAACATTTCTATTTCTTGGAATTCATCTGCAGAAAAATTACATATAGGAGAAATAAATGTATGTACAAATTAGTTTATCAAAGAATTGTTTGTAAAACCAAATAATTTGAACAATAAAGGAAAAGCAGCAACAACAAAACTTCTTTATCAAGAGAGGAGCTGAAAATTAAGGGTTG
This sequence comes from Bison bison bison, assembly GCF_000754665.1. Taxonomy (NCBI): domain Eukaryota; kingdom Metazoa; phylum Chordata; class Mammalia; order Artiodactyla; family Bovidae; genus Bison; species Bison bison. The sequence continues at coordinate 30,843 of NW_011488059.1, forward strand.
ATTGAAATACTTGGGCTCTAAATCCTAGTCTTTACCTCCTGCAATCTACCCAAAACAAAACTGGAAGATCCTGGTATTTTTCTATTATACTTAGTCACCTTGTCATTTAGTTTCAAAGTGAAATGAGAAGGTTAATATGGAGGAGAAAAAATGGAATATATTTCAAAAATTCAAATAGAACCTTTTTAAATGAAAGTTATTATGAATAAAACCAAGTTTCAAATTTTACACAAAGTTTTCAAGTTTTAACTCACAAAACACACATAGATTTTTGAATACAAAGAAAAAAAAAACTTCCTATGGACACCAATATGCAGCACATACCAAGGAGTAATTGAATCTTAATTCAGGTTTAATAACTCTTTCCAGTTTGGAAACTTTTAGCTACAGTTTCTGTGTGCTGTGGAAATGAAAGAATTCTAACAGACCTTTTCCACATCAATTATAGTCAGCATTTAGGAAGCAAGAGAGAACTTTTATGAAGTAGAACAAGGTTTGGTAAATCCCAACTTTCCTTGATATTTTATTAACACATCATTGAGAAAAGTCAGTCTTCGAATCTAATTTTTTTTTTTTTTTAGGAAGTTAAAGCAATTTGTACTCTAACTTGCTCTGTTTGGTGGCATATAATTTGGGCCTCATTGAACCATTGAGGAGGTACTCCTTGTAATTATCTAATGTTTATAAGGTCTGTTTTGTTTCTGTTCCCCCCCCACCCCCCCACCCCCGCCATTTCCAGCATTGTAAATAGCTAGCTCTGTAACATTGGATGACTCATATTTTGATGTCCAAGTCTGAATCTTTCCAAATTGGGTTGATAAAATCAATGACTTAAAGCCATCTCTTTGTAATCTTCTTAACACAATAATGTTTAAGAAATGGATAGTCTTAGATTCTTAAACAACCTCTTAGACTCTAGCAATACAAGTTAAAGTGACTTAACCTGCTGAAGAAAAAGTAAAAATGCATTAACAGTTCTAGCCTATCAGGAATCATTTGAGTTACATCTAAGCACAGGAGCTGCTTTAATTGTATCATATACAATGATTGGCTTGTTATGATCATCATGTCTATTACATGATCCTTTTATAATTAGTGTTAATTGCCTAATGAGTGATTAAGAACAAATTATTTTCAGTATTTATTATTTGACTGTGCCAGGTCTTAGTTGCAACATGTGGAATCTTAGCTGAGGCATGTGAAATCTAGTTCCCTGACCAGGGGTTGAACCTAATCCCTCTGCATTCGGATTGCAGAGTCTTAGGCACTGGACCACCAGGGCAATCCCAGGGCCAATTATTTTAGATTAGTCAAAGTGTTCACTTTTTCCCAGTTTTTTGCATTTCCTTTATCTTCACTAATCATTCTGTTTAGAAAGCAAAAACCAAGATTCTTACCCAGAATAAGCACTTTATAAAAAACTCCTTGTATTCCTCAGTATCTTTCATGTACTCTAGAAGCTATCTCACTTGATAGTCTTTGGGAAATTTTTCATCTTTAATCTACAGACTTAAAACCTGCCATGCTTTTTCTTGTCTTGTTTTGTTTTAACAGATTTAATGAGTTGTAATTGATATATAGGGCCTTCCTTAGTAGCTCAGATGGTAAAGCAACTTCCTGCAATGCAGGAGACCTGGGTTCGATACCTGTGTCAGGAAGATCCCCTGGAGAAGGAAATAGCAACCCACTCCATTATTCTTGCCTGGAGAATTCCATGGACAGAGGAGCCTGGCGAGCTACAATCCATGGGGTCCCAAAGAGTTGGACATGACTGAGCGACTAACACGCACACACTGAAATGAATATTGGGTGTATGTGTCTTTGCAGAATTGATATATAGTAAGCTGTATATGGGATTCTGTGGTGGCACTAGTGGTAAAGAACCTGTCTGCCAATGCAGGGGACATAGAGACCCAAGTTTGATCCCTGGGTCGGGAAGATCCCCTGGAGAAGGGAATGTCAACCCGCTCCAGTATTCTTGCCAAGAGAATCCTATGGATAGAGGAGCCTAGCATGCTACAGTTCATAGTATTGCAAAGAGTTGGACACAACTGAAGCAACTTAGCATGTAGGCACACAACTTGTATATATTTAAAGTGTACAATCTGATACATTTTGACAAATCTATATACCCATGAAACAGTGACCACAATCAAGATAATGAACATTCCATCCATAACTCCCCAAAGTCTCCTCCTGCTCTTTTGCCTCTCCTTGTACCCTTGCTTCCCCAAGCAACCACTGATTTGATTTTTGACACTAGAGGTTAATTTGCATTTACTCTAAGTTTATATAAATGTAATCATACGTATGTACTCTTTTCTTGTCTGTCTTCTTTCACTAAACATAATTATTTGAGATACATCTATGTTGTTGGGTAATCAGTATCTAATTCCTTTTTAGAGTACTACATTGCAAGTAGTATTACATTACATGAAAATACCACAATTTGTTTATTAATTCACCTGTGGGCAAATATTGGGTTGCTTCTGTGTTTTTGGCTATTCCATATAAAGCTGCTATGAACGGTCATGTACAAGTCTTTGTATGGGGATAAGCTGTCATTTTTTGTGTGTGTTCTGTCTAGGAATGGAATGTTGAATCATATAGTAGGTAGATATCTTTAACTGATTTTTAATTGAGGTAAAATTAACATAACATTAAAGTAGTTTCAGGTTTACAACATAATGTTTCAATATTTGTATATATTGTAAAATGATCATCATAATAAGACTAGTTAACATCCATCACAATACAGTTACACATTTTTTTCCTTGTGATAAGAATTTTTAGGATCTACTCTCTTAACAACTTTCAAATATGCAATAGAATGTTAGTAACTATAGTTGCCATGCTGTACATTACATCACCATGGCATTCATTTTATAACTGGAAGTTTCCATCTTTTGAATCATTTAAACTATTTTGTTTCCCACCCCCACCTCCTGCCTCGGATAAACACCAATGTGTTCCTGGTATCTAACAGTTGTTTTTTAAAAATATTTTTATTGAAGTAAATTATACATAGCATTTATCATTTTAGTATTTTTAACTGTGCAGTTTTGTGGCTTTAAATACATTCACACTGGCTTGCAATCATAACCATGATCCATCTTCAGAACTTTTCATCTTGCAAAACTGAAACTCTGCAGTCATTAAACTCTAACTTTCCATTCCCTTCTCTTCTAGACTCTGGCAGTCACTATTCTACTTTCTGTTTCTTTGAATTTGACTACTCTAGGTATGTCATGTAAAGAGAACCACACATTATTTGGACTTTTGAGGCTTGCTTTATCCCACTAGGCAGAATATCTTCAAGGTTCATCTATCTTACAGCATGTGTTAGAATCCCCTTTCTTTTTTAAAATGATAATAATATTCCATTGTACGTATATGCCACTTCATTTTTATCCATTCATCCATTGATGGACATTTTGGTAGCTTCCACATTCTGGCTGTTATTAATAATGGTGCAATGAACATGAGTGTACAAATATTTGTTTGAGTCCCTGATTTCATGTCTTTGGGGTATATGCTCCAGAAGTGAAATTTCCCCATCATATAGTAATTAAACATTTAATTTTTTAGGAATTGCCACTATATTCTTTTTACAGTGGCAGCCCCATTTTATAATCCCACCAGAAATGCATGAGGTTTGCAATTTCTCCACATCCTTACCCTTAAAAAAAAAAAAATAGCCTAATAGCTGTGAATAACCTTAGTGACTACTGATTAAATGAAATGAATGAAAATTGAATGATGTTCAGTGTTGTTTAAGAGCCTTTAAACCCTTTTTCAAACAAACTGCTATGTAAAACAACATGGTCATTCTGTTGAAAGTAAAGGTGTGGGCATCAGAACTCTGACAGTTTTCCAGGCTCTCGGCCCTGTTCCTCTCCCTGTGTTACCCTAAACGGACACCTGAAAGCAGTCCACAACATCAAATAGTTTGAAATATCACCACTTAAGTGTTCAGAATTGTAACTTCTGCTTTGGTAAGTAGTGTAGCCACCATTTGATTCAGTGAAGTTAGTTTCAAAAATTAAGGCAAAGAATTCACAGCAATCAGAGAAGAAAAAGAAATAAAAGGAACCCAGATTGGAAAAGAAGAAGTAAAATTCTCATTGTTTGCAGATGACATGCTTCTCTACATAGAAAACCCTAAAGATACCACCAGAAAATTACTGAGCTAATCAATGAATATAATAAAGTCGCAGGATATAAAATTAATACACAGAAATCCCTTGTATTCCTTAACACTAACAGTGAGAAAACAGAAAGAGAAATTAAGGAAACAATTCCATTCACCACTGTGACAAGAAGAATAAAA
>NW_011488060.1:0-365 GCF_000754665.1 Bison bison bison
AGAGGCTATAGCGGTGGATGGTAGTGGGTCTCCACCTTCTGCACAGATCATATTTTCTGCCATTGACGAAGAAAAGGAGGGAGACTATGCTCTCTACCTCCCGAGGAGTGAGAGGGCTTACAGGACGCTGTGGCCGGGCGCCCTGGCAAGCCCCCTCTCCCTCTACACAAACCTTTAAAAATGTATCCAACAATTTCTGATTTAAGGCGACTACCCCACCTCCGCTTGCACCTCCCAGGGCCTAGGAGTTCTCCAGTTTACATCCAAAGCCTCCCAGAGCATTGCCTAAGGTTGAAAAAGATAAAAAAGTTTTCTTTTTAAACAAAGGAGCTTTTAAAAAATACACAATATACAGAGCCTGCTCC
>NW_011488060.1:4705-5147 GCF_000754665.1 Bison bison bison
AATTACGGTCTCGCCGTGTTACAACAACTACAGGATTTAATGCGATCGCAACGGTTTGTGGGCTTACTTATTTTAGGAATATCAGCTTTAATAGCAGCAATTAGTTCTGTTACTGCAGCAGCAATATCATTGACTCAACAAGTGCATACTGCCCAATATGTTGATACCATGCTAAAAATGTTTCTTTAACTCTAGCAACTCAGGAAGCTATAGATAGGAAATTAGAGATGAGAGTAGATGCCTTAGAAGAGGTAATAATGCATATTGGGACTGAGTTACAGGCTTTAAAGGTGAAGATGGCTTTGACATGCCACGCTGATTACAGGTGGATATGCATGACATCTTTGAAGGTAAACGAGACAGATTATGAATGGGAAAAGATTAAAAATCATATCTCAGGTGTTTGGAATAGTTCTGATATTGGCCTGGACTTAGGGAAACT
>NW_011488061.1:0-485 GCF_000754665.1 Bison bison bison
GAACATCTGGAAGTTCACGGTTCATGTACTATTGAAGCCTGGCTTGGAGAATTTTGAGCATTTCTCTGCCAGCATGTGAGCTGAGTGCAGTTGTGTGGTAGTTTGAACATTCTTAGCATTGCCTTTCTTTGGCATTGGAATAAAAACTGACCATTTCCAGTCTGTGGCCACTGATGTGTTTTCCAAATTTGTTGGCATATTGAGTGCAGCACTTACACAGCATCATCTTTTAGCATTTGAAATTGCTCTACTGGAATTCCATCACCTCCAGAAGCTTTGTTCGTTGTGATGCTTCCTAAGGCCCACTTGACTTTGCATTCCAGGATGTCTGGCTCTAGGTGAGTGATCATGCCATCGTGATTATCTGAGTCATGAAGTTCTTTCTTGTATAGTTCTTCTGCGTATTCTTTCCACTGCTTAATATCTTCTGTTTCTGTTAGGTCCATACCATTTCTGTCCTTTATTGTGCCCATCTTTGCATGAAA
>NW_011488061.1:5005-5749 GCF_000754665.1 Bison bison bison
CTAGTGGAGGTGGTAGAATTCCAGTTGAGCTATTTTAAATCCTGAAAGATGATTCTGTGAAAGTGCTGCACTCAATATGCCAGCAAATTTGGAAAACTCAGCAGTGGCCACAGGACTGGAAAATGTCAGTTTTCCTCCAATCCCAAAGAAAGGCAACGCCAAAGAATGCTCATCTCACACACTAGAAAAGTAATGCTCAAAATTCTCCAAGCCAGGCTTCAGCAATACATGAACCGTGAACTTCCAGATGTTCAAGCTGGTTTTAGAAAAGGTAGAAGAACCAGAGATCAAATTGCCAACATCTCCTGGATCATGGAAAAAGGAAGAGAGTTCCAGAAAAACATTTCTGCCTTATTGACACTGTCAAAGCTTTGACTGTGTGGATCACAATAAACTGTGGAAAATTCTGAAAGAGATGGGAATACCAGACCCCCGCCACACCCGCCCCCGCCTCTTGAGAAACTTATATGCAGGTCAGGAAGCAACAGTTAGAACTGAATATGGAATAACAGACTGGTTCCATATAGGGAAAAGGAGTACATCAAGGCTGTATATTGTCACCTGCTTATTTAACTGATATGCAGAGTACATCATGAAAAACACTCTGCTGGAAGCACAAGCTGGAATCAAGATTGCCGGGAGAAATTTCAAGAACCTCAGATATGCAGATGACACCACCCTTATGGCAGAAAGAGGAACTAAAAAGCCTCTTGATGAAAGTGAAAGAGGAGAGTGAAAAAGTTG
>NW_011488062.1:0-452 GCF_000754665.1 Bison bison bison
GAGTCCCACACAGGATAAACCCAAGGAGAAACACGCCAAAACACATACTAATCAAACTAACAAAGACTAAACACAAAGAATGTATATTAAAAGCATCAAGGGAGAAGCAACAAGTAACATACAAGGGAAACTTCATATGCTTAACAGCTGATCTTTCAGCAGAAACTCTGCAGGCCAGAAGGGAATGGCAGGATATATTTAAAGTATTGAAAGGGAAAAATCTACATCCAAGATTACAGTACCTGGTAAGGATCTCATTCAAAACTGATGGAGAAATCAAAAGCTTTTCAGACAAGCAGAAATTAAGAGAACTAAGTACCACCAAACCAGCTTTACAACAAATGTTAAATGGACTTAGTCAAGAAATACAAGAGAAGAAAAAAGATCTACAAAATCAACCCCAAACAATTAAGAAAATGGCAATAGGAACATATATATCAATGATTACTTTA
>NW_011488062.1:4649-5182 GCF_000754665.1 Bison bison bison
TCCCTGTCCATCACCAACTCCCAGAGTTTACTGAAACTCATGTCCATTGAGTTAATGATGCCATCCAACCATCTCATCCTCTGTCGTCCCCTTCTCCTCCTGCCTTCAATCTTTCCCAGCATTGGAGTCTTTTCCAATGAGTCAGTTCTTCATACCAGGTAGCCAAAATATTGGAGTTTCAGCTTTAGCATCAGTCCTTCCAATGAATATTCAGGACTGATTTCCTTTAGTATGGACTGGTTGGATCGCCTTGCTGTCCAAGGGACTCTCAAGAGTCTTCTCCAACACCACAGTTCAAAAGCATCAATTCTTCGGCACTCAACTTTGTTTATAGGCCAACTCTCACATCCATATATGACTACTGTGAAAACCATAGCTTTGACTAGATGGACCTTTGTTGGCAAAGTAATGTCTCTGCTTTTTAATATGCTATCTAGGTTGGTCATAGCTTTTCTTCCAAGGAGCAAGCATCTTTTAATTTCATGGCTGCAGTTACCATCTGCACTGATTTTGGAGTCCTCTAAAAATAAAGT
>NW_011488063.1:0-625 GCF_000754665.1 Bison bison bison
CACTTTCATCAAAAGGCTCTTTAGTTCCTCTTCACTTTCTGCCATAAGGGTGGTGTCATCTGCAAATCTAAGGTTATTGATATTTCTCCTGGCAATCTCTATTCCACCTTGTGCTTCATCCAGGCCTGGCATTTCTCATTATGTACTCTGCATGTAAGTTAAATAAGCAGGGTGACAATATACAGCCTTGACGTACTCCTTTCCTGATTTGAAACCAGTCCTTTGCTCCATGTCCAGTTCTAAGTGTTGCTTCTTGACCTGCATACAGATTTCTCAGGAGGCAGGTCAGGTGGTCTGGAATTCCCATCTCTTGAAGAATTTTCCACAGTTTGTTGTGATCCACACAGTCTAAGGCTTTAGCATGTTCAGTAAAGCAAAAGTAATTGTATATCTGGAATTCTCTTTCTATGATCCAAGGGATGTAGGAAATTTGATCTCTGGTTCCACAGCCTTTTCTAAATCCAACTTGAACATCTGGAAGTTCTCAGTTCATGTACTATTGAAGCCTAGCTTGGAGAATTTTTAGTGTTCCTTTGCTAGTGTGTGAGGTGAGTTCAAATGTGTGATAATTTGAACATTCTTTGGCATTGCCTTTATTTGGGATTGCAATGATAACTGACCTTTT
>NW_011488063.1:725-1059 GCF_000754665.1 Bison bison bison
GGGTTCAATCCCTGGGTTGGGAAGATCCCCTGGAGAAGGAAATGGCAACCCACTCCAGTATACTTGCCTGGAAAATCCCATGGACAAGGGAGCCTGGTAGGTTATAGTCCATCGGGTCGCAAGAGTCAGACACGACTTAGCAACCAAACCACCACCAGGTTTGTCATAGCTTTTCTTCCAGTGAGCAAGTGTCTTTAAATTTCATGGCTGTAGTCACCATTGTAGTTATTTTGAAGCCAAAGGAAATAAAGTCAGCCACTGTTTCCACTGTTTCCCCATCTATTTGCCATGAAGTGATGGGACTGGATGCCATGATCTTAGTTTTCTGAATGTT
>NW_011488063.1:4731-6915 GCF_000754665.1 Bison bison bison
GATCATCTGGGTCATGACGATCTTTTTTGTTTAGTTCTTCTGTGCTTTCTTGCCACCTCTTCTTAATATATTCTGCTTCTGTTAGGTCCATACCATTTGTGTCCTTTATTGTGCCCATCTTTGCATGAAATGTTCCCTTGTATCTCTAATTCTCTTAAAGAGATCTCTAGTCTTTCCCATTCTATTGTTTTCCTCTATTTCTTTGCATTGGTCACTGAGGAAAGTTTTCTTATCTCTCCCTCCAAGGGCAGAGAAGCCCCACTGAGACAGTAGGCTCTGGAGCAGTAGGTGTGTGGCCCTGAAGTGACTTTTAGGAAATATCCCACATCCAAGGGCAAAGGAGAAGCCCCAGCAAGGTGGTTGGAGGTGCGAAACACTTTTAGAATCAAACCCCATACCCACCAGAGACTCTCAGAGGGCTCAAACATTCTTTGTGCGAAACAGGATCCAGAGACCCCATGGAGACTGAGACAGAACTATGTTTGAGTGTCTCTTGAGGAGGCATGGGTCAGCAGTGGTCTGATGCAAGGGCAGGGGCTCTGGGTGCAACAGACCTGGGTATCACATAAGCCCTCTTGGAGGACGACACCATTAACCCCATATTAGTTCACTGATTCCTAAAATGCCAATGTTCACTCTTGCCATTTCCGGTTTGACCATTTCCAATCTACTTTGATTTTAATCCCAAATTTCACAAGTGTCACTTCTGACTTTATTGAGAATGATACTCCTCACTGTGAATTTAATTTCTGTTTTATTCTCTGCCTTTTGCTTACAATTTTCTTTTGAAGTCCATCCTTATTTTTAAAAATTAATCATCAACAAAGCATCCAACATACCTCCCTCCCCCGCTATGTCCACAAGTATGTTTTCTTATACGTCAGTTCAGCATGGTTCTTTTGTGGCTTACAATATCAGTTAATTTATCTTGGTTTCCAATCTACTGTGTTCTTAGAAAAATAAGTTTAAAACAATACTATAGAATTTTGGAAAATAGTGTGTGAAAATGTAGTAGCTAAATGATAACACTGATTTATGGTAACTTTACAGGAAAAAAAAAGAACATTCATTCTATCTATGATATGTTAATAACAGAATTTCACAAGAACTTAAATTCCACCTGTGTCTTAGGAACTGTTTAAAAAAATCTAGCAAATATAAACAGTGAGCTTTAAATTTTTCATTGCTTTAAATGGAGTTAAAAGTGAACTCATTTTGGGGGGGTCATGAATTTCCCTCAATATATCTAGTTGCCAACATAATTTACTCAGCTATTTTTTAATAATCCAGATATCATTGAGTTTTAAACACTTGAATGTAGATGAGTTGATTATAACTATTTTTTCTGTATATTTGGAAAGGTTGATTGCTTATTTCTTCACTAATGAGAAGTGAGAAACATTGAAAGAGTTTAAGAGTCTATTTCTTTTTTTCCTTCCCCAACATCACCATTTATGAGAGGATTTTCAAGGTGTCTAGTCCTTGGAATTATCACCATTTAGATAATTAGATTTTATTAATAGATTTGTTAATCACTTCAGAAAAAAATTTCTGTACTTCTGATAAGTTATTCACTAATTGCAAAGCCTACCATAAACACACACATACATACACTCATTGACACATGCATGGATGCACACATAGATACACACTCACATGTACACAGACAGATAGCATATTAGCTAAGAACACCACATTTTCTAGAACTGAGAAAGAGACACAGAGCAGGTACCTCATTGCAGTACCTCACTGAAGCTTCCCTTAGCTCTCAGAATCCCTAAAAAGGCATTTGATTATGTGGGATATTGTCCATTGAGGGCTATGCACTACTTAGGGTCACTATATCTTGCTGTCTCCTTCAGAAGTAAATGAAGAAAATACTCCTAATATGAAATATTAACAGACTTTGGGGACATAGGATCTTTTTCTGCTCTCTAGCTGAACTTGGCTTCAGCAAGAGTACATTCCCCAGGAAGCAGGAAGACATCAAAATGGTCAAATGGCTCATCATCTTGTCCAGTGAAATGTCAGGAGATACTGTCCAGAAATCCCCAAACAATACATTTTCAGGATCCCAATATCCCTAAGGCGCAGTTCTACCTCCATTTTAGGTTCCCTCCATCAGTATACACACATACACACACACACACACACACACACACACACACACACACACTACACATA
>NW_011488063.1:9725-10765 GCF_000754665.1 Bison bison bison
CAAGTATCTTATAAAACATATTTGCATATCTCTCTTAGAGAGATCTGAGAAAATATTTCCAAACTCAGACTTACATAGTTTAATGCCATTCCCATTTCCAACTTATTGTTTAGCCTGCTTTCTACACATTGGGTTTGATTCTTCATGTTGATGCCTCAAGTGGACTTGCTGTCTGAATTTCCATGATAGTTTTATCTTGATACTGCTTTGCATTCATTTATATATTCATTTGGTATCCATTATTATTTCATTCAATTGATACTTATTTATTGATTTCTATGATGTATCAAACACAGTATAAATCAAGAAAACTAACACCAATGAAGAGGGCAGAAATAATCATTATTTTCATGGCACTTCAGCAGAAAAATTCATTTCACAAAATACTTATTTAAGGGTAAAGTGTGCTATGAAGGAAAATAGCAAAGAAACCTAAAATTATGATATTAGGGTAAAAAGGATACAAGGGAAGAAAAACCTTTACTATAAAAATAATAGGCAAATACAATTACAAGTAGTAGGAATTAACTCCAGGTAGGAAATAAAGAAAGGGAAGAAGTCAAGCAATGGAACAGACACTTTAGAAAGCCTTGATAGGTATAAAGCTGTTGGAATAAATAAAAACAGGTGACATGTTTGAAACATAGCGAGGGTTGTGGTTCAGTCTCTAACTCCTGTCCGACTCTTTACCATCTAATGGACTATAGCACACCAGGCTTACCTGTCCTTGAGTATCTCCTGGAGTTTGCTCAGATTTATGTTCATTGAGTTGGTGATGCTACCTAAATGTCTAATTCTCTGCTACCCCTTCCTCCTTTTGCCTTCAATCTTTCCCAGCATCGGAGTCTTTTTCAATGAGTTGGCTCTTTGCATCAGCTGGCCAAAGTATTAGAGCTTCAGCATCAGTCCTTCCAATCAATATTCAGGGTTGATTTCCAAAGCAACAGCTAGAAATGGACATGGAAAGACAGTCTGGTTCCAAATTGGGAAAGGAGTACATCAAGGCTGTATATTGTCACCCTCCTTATTTAACTTATATG
>NW_011488063.1:14326-15323 GCF_000754665.1 Bison bison bison
CTTATATAGGACACAAATGGATTAAGAAATCAGATTACATTAAAAATAAGAATAGCTGTTCTTCTGAAAAACATTGTGATAAAGTGATAGAATGGGAAAAAAAGATATTTTTATGCAAACAACAAAGAACTTCTACTTAAAATATATGAAGATTCCTAAAAATCAGTTAAAAAGACACATGTGTGCATGCTCAGTCATTCAGTCATGTTTGACTCATTGTGACCTCATGCATTACGGCCCAACAGTCTCCTCTGTCCATGTGATTTTTTCAGGCAAGAATACAAGAGTGGGTTGTCATTTCCTCCTCCAGTGGATCTTCCCAACCCAGGGATGGAACTCACATCTTCTACATCTCCTGCATTGGTAGGCAAATTATTTACCACTATGCCACCTGGGAAGCCCTTTAAAAGGCACATAATCTAATATTAAAATGGTTAAGAGATTTGGACAGGTACTTCCTGAATAAGGATATTCAAATGGTCAATAAATGTATGAAAAAGTGTTCAATGTCAATGGTCATCAGAGAAATGAATATTAAAAACACTGACCTTGAGGGTATTATGCTAAGTGAGTTAAGTCCAACAGAGAAAGAAAAATACTATATGATGTTGATGATATCACATATATGAAATCTAAAAAAGCTGAACTTGTAAAAACAGAGAGAAGAATGGTTGTTTTAAGTGACTGGATGGTGGGGAAATTGGGAAGATGCTTAATGGCGTGAGATTGTAGCTAGTTGATTAGCAAGTTCTAGAGATTTAATGTACAGCAAAATGATTGCCTTTAACAATACTGTATTATAAACTTCAAAGTTTCTAAAAGACTATCATAATTATTTTCACCACACAAAAAAATGAAACGATACATGACCTGATTAAAGTATTTGTTAAATCAAGAATTGATGCTTTTGACTGTGGTGTTGGAGAAGACTCTTGAGAGTCCCTTGGACTGCAAGGAGATCCAACCAGTCCATTCTAAAGGAGATCAGCCCTGGGAT
>NW_011488063.1:19078-20180 GCF_000754665.1 Bison bison bison
GCGAATTTCCTCTGAAGACTCTTCCTATCATTTTCTGAATGTGACAAAATAAGTTAATACCTCCAAGCAGGACACTTGGAAGACACCTTGCCTCTTGTCACTTATCCAAGTAGTGATAGACAAGGGGTCTTTTTAAGCTACCTATTTATCTTATTTTTCTCTATCTTTTACCAAGGTTATTGGCATTCTACAAAAAAGTAAAACATTGAAAAAGTAAAGAAAGTCAACAATTTGATTATTAAGAGGAGTTCTATGTCAAATGGCCTATTGTGTTTCTTTGATAATAAGTTAACATGTTTAAAAAATGATTAATCCATCTGACTATAAATGTAAATATTTATTCAAATTGCTGAGATTTATCTTTTGTCTTTCACTTTCACTTCATCTTTTGTCAGAGTTCAAAAGCAAGAATGATTCTGTAATAGACTACTATTTATTATCGTATATATTTAGTTTGTGGCTAAACAGAATAGGCTTAATGTTTTTACTTGCTTATTTATTTTTATATGCTGAAATATGATTATTCTAATGAATGTTCAAGGGGACATTGGTTCTTAAAATTTTCTATCATATTTCATCAACTGAAATATGGGTTTGTGTAGTAAATTCAGTGTTGTATAAAGGGCACTATATTTGTGGGGTCTTGGCATACTTGAAATCCACAAGAAAGCAGTTTATTCTCTTTCTACAAGTGTATCTAAATGACAGAACTAAATGTGGTTGATTTATACAAAATTGAAGTTTGCTTTGATGATAACATCAATCTTGAAAAAAAAAAAACAAACCTTGTTTATTGATCTAATGTCTGTCACTTCTATTGGTCTTAACTAACAATAACAAAGTTATAAAGTTTCTTTAGCATATTTCTTTTAAAAAGTTTCAGAGCTGATTAATTTGGTTAAAAAATTTTACTTTTTAAGAAATGTTGCTTCTATTGCATACTCTATTCTAATAAAATGTCTTCCTGAAATTTTTATTGTAAGAAAATTTTAACCTGCATATAGTTTCAGCAAGTCATTTGGAATTAAAGTAATACTTTCTGCATTTATTTGGCAGTTGATTTTTTTTTACTGGCATTATGGTGTGATTCCCTAGAACAATT
>NW_011488063.1:23373-24509 GCF_000754665.1 Bison bison bison
AACATTGAGAAACTCTCCCAACAGGAAATAGAAAATAATTAAAATTATAAAAGGAAAGATAAAAACATATGAAAGAAAGATGTAGAAAATTCCAAAGTCCAAATAATGGGAATTCCAGATAAAGAAAAATAAAAATTAGAAACAATTTTGAGAAATATTGGATATATTTTTAAAAAATTATTCTGAAATAAATCTATAGATTTAAATGGAGTAATAAATAATGCTAGATTGAAAATTCCATTGAGTAACATGCAGAGATTAATAAACAAACACAAAATTTTCTACTAAAATTTAGTAAAACTGATCAATACCCAAGACAAAAAAAAATCTGTAAAAATCTTTCAGTGAGAAGGAATAGGTCTCATACATAGCATTAGAAACCTCTTTTCAAGACGAAATAAAGGATGATTTTTAATGATTCAAAGGCTAGAAAATTTGAATATGAAATTTGTCATTCTCAATGAAATTATCATTGAAAAGTGATATCATAATTAAAATAGTTTAAAGTATCACAAAACCAAAGAAAATTTGACACATAAAACCCACAGAAAACAAAACAAATTTTCAGCAAATCATTTAAATAAGAAGAGAAAAAAATCTCCAGGTATTACAGCAGACACATGGCAGTAATTTTGAACAAACATCTTTATTAACTTGGTTATTTAAGAATAAATAAATAAAAATACACATACATACCTAAGAGGAAATATAGCATATTCATAATAAAACAGCCTGAAAATTTATAAAATATTAACATAGTGCCAATATGAGATGCAAAGAAATAGAGGAAAACAATAGAATGGGAAAGACTAGAGATCTCTTCGAGAAAATTGGAGATTCAAAGGGAACATTTCATGACATCCAGTCCCATCAACTTTATGGCAAAAAGATGGGGAAAAAATGGCAACAGTGACAGATTTTATTTTCTTGGGCTTCAAAATCACTGCAGATGGTGACTTCAGTCGTGAAGTTAAAAGACACTTGCTCCTTGGAAGGAAAGATATGGCAAACCTAGACAGTACTAAAAAGCCGAGGCATTACTTTGTCAACAGAGGTCTGTCTAGTCAAAGCTATGTTTTTTTTCCAGTAGTCATGTAGGGGCATGAGAGTTGGACCATAAAGAAGGCTGAGCGCCA
>NW_011488064.1:0-308 GCF_000754665.1 Bison bison bison
GACTGTAGCCCACCAGGCTCCTCTGTCCATGGGATTTCCCAGGCAAGAATACTGGAGTGGGTTGCCATTTCCTCCTCCAGGGATATTCCCAACCAGGAATCGAACCTGCATCTCCTGCGTTGGCAGGCAGATTCTTTACTACTGAGCCACCTGGGAAGCCCTAAATCAACTACGCTTCAATTTTTTTTTAATTTTTATTAAAAAAAATGTTGCCCCAGGGGAAAAAGTCAAACAGAAGAAATGTCAAACCAATAAGCCCAAAGGTGACAATGAAGACAGAGACGTAGCTCCAAAAATATGAGTCTTGA
>NW_011488064.1:4766-5272 GCF_000754665.1 Bison bison bison
AGAAAAATAAAGTCTGACACTGTTTCCACTGTTTCCCCATCTATTTCCCATGAAGTGATGGGACCGGATGCCATGTTCTTTCTTTTCTGAATGTTGAGCTTTAAGCCAACTTTTTCACTCTCGACTTTCACCTTTATCAAGAGGCTTTTTAGTTCCTCTTCACTTTCTGCCATAAGGGTCGTGTCATCTGCATATCTGAGGTTATTGATATTTCTCCCGGCAACCTTGATTCCAGTTTGTGTTTCTTCCAGTTCAGCGTTTCTCATGATGTACTCTGCATATAAGTTAAGTAAACAGGGTGACAATATACAGCCTTGACGTACTCCTTTTCCATTTGGAACCAGTCTGTTGTTCCATGTCCAGTTCTAACTGTTGCTTCCTGACCTGCATACAGGTTTCTCAAGATCAGGTGTTCTGGTATTCCCATCTCTTTCAGAATTTTCCACAGTTTATTGTGATCCACACGGTCAAAGGCTTTGGCATAGTCAATAAAGCAGAAATAGATG
>NW_011488065.1:0-572 GCF_000754665.1 Bison bison bison
TTGGCAATGTCCTGGTTTAAGTAAGAGGGCTCTGAATCTCTATTTCCTAGCCTTCTTGCAGCATTGTCTTACCTGTCATGATACCTTTCTTATGTCTGGCTCCCATTTTATGTTTCCCGGTTCAGCAGGTATCAGGGCTGTATGTGTCAGTCCTTGGCTTCCTTACATTTCCGGCCACCAGGGGTCGCTGTGAAGCCAGTTTCAAACGTGGTCCTTCCCTCTAAGACCATCAGCGCTGTTTCCCTTTCATCCACATTCCTTACCTTCATCTCCAAAACTCATACCTTGTTCCTGTCTATGGAACTAAAATCGTTAGTTCTTCAGTCATGTCCAACTCTTTCTGGCTCCATGGACTGTAGCCCACCTTACTTCTCTATCGACGGAATTCTCCAGGCAAGAATCCTGGAGTAGGCAGTCCTTCCTTTCTCTAGGGGATCTTCCAGACCCAGGGATCCAACTCAGGTCGCCAGCACTGCAGGCAGATTCTTTACCATCTGAGCTACCAGGGAAGCTCTGGGTACACAGAGAGTCGGACACGACTGAGTGACTAACACAACAATAACAATGGAACT
>NW_011488065.1:4550-5158 GCF_000754665.1 Bison bison bison
ACTTACCTTCAATTTCCACATGTTTATATAAATAAAAAATTACCCACAGCAAAATGAAATAAAATTCTAAAGTACCAAAGGACTAATGAAAGATATTATAAATTAGTAACAATGAAGATATGAAGGTAGTCAACTCTTGATATTTGCTCAAAAAAGGACTATAACATTGTTGTGTAAACAAGTTTCTTTCATAAACCTTAGTTTCACTGAATGAACAGTGAAGACAAAATGAAATTGACAAATAAAGGTTTATGGTTTTAAAGATTTCCTCATCATGTTTAATGGGAAACAACTAAAATGTCATGAAAACAGTGCAGTAGGGAAACATTTACTATTTGTCTTTCAGATCATATACTTTTTCTTCAAAATCTGCACATATTCTTGTGATGTTTTCAAAAGTAGGTCCTGAAATAGATTTGACTCATCTGTAGATCCTAGAGGAGACACTCTTTAGGATCCAGATTTAAATTCATCAGCAGGTTTTTCTAGTTCTCTAGTTATATTATTTTGCAACTCCCACTGCATCTTGGTCAAGTAAGTCTCCATGCTGTTATTTGAAGGGCGTGGAATTGAGGTAGAAAACCCTACTTTTGCTCTTGGAGTAAGAT
>NW_011488065.1:8917-9500 GCF_000754665.1 Bison bison bison
GGCAAAAGTGAACGTCGACATTCTAGGAATCAGCAACTAAAATGGACTGGAATGGGTGAATATAACTCAGATGGCCATGGTATCTACTACTGTGGGCAGGAATCCCTTAGAAGAAATGGAGTAGCCATCATGGTCAACAACAGAGTCCGAAATGCACTACTTGGATGCAATCTCAAAAACGACAGAATGACTCTGTTTGTTTCCAAGGCAAACCACTCAATATCATGGTAATCCAAGCCTATGCCTCAACCAGTAATGCTGAAGAAGCTGAAGTTGAATGGTTCTATGAAGACCTACAAGACCTTTTAGAACTAACACCCAAAAAAGATATCCTTTTCATTATAGGGGACTGGAATGCAAAAGTAGGAAGTCAAGAAATGCCTGGAGTAAGAGGTAAATTTGGCCTTGGAGTATGGAATGAAGCAGGGCAAAGGCTAATAGAGTTTTGCCAAGACAATGCACTGGTCATAGCAAACACCATCTTCCAACAACACAAGACTCTACACATGGATATCACCAGATGGTCAACACCGAAATCAGACTGATTATATTCTTTACAGCCAAAGATGGAGAAGCTCTATGC
>NW_011488066.1:0-570 GCF_000754665.1 Bison bison bison
CTTTCATCTCTTACGTTTCCTTCATTGGCAGGCGGGTTCTTTACCACTAGTGCCACCTGGGAAACTAGATTGAGTATATGACCTTTTTAAAAATCGTATTATAATGTCTTGATGAAATCCCTAGGGATACTGCCTTCCTTCTTATTCTAATCTCCTGCTTTACACATTATTCTGTCCTGTGGGTCAATGTTGTTTCAACTGGGTACCCATTCTCCTAGGATACACAAAGACTTTAAAGAGTTACATAGGCAGGTTTTGTTTGTGTCTGTTTTTAACCAATTTCCAGATTTTTTATTTATTTAAACTTCGTGAGGAATTTGTTCATCACTTCTATTTTAAATATTAAGATTCAGAGAAAGATTTAGTTGGGGGAAAGTATTGGTGAAACACATGCACACAAAGCTACTCACTTGAACACACAATTACTTCCATTCCTTATTTGTGTCCTAGCACATGATATTTCCTGTGCCTGGGGTAACCAAAGCTCACCTTCATTAGAGTTTCTGCCAGCCCTTCCAGACAAAAGATAAAGCTTTCTCTTTTACATACTATTTTGTATTTACTATTATT
>NW_011488066.1:670-1165 GCF_000754665.1 Bison bison bison
CCAGGCTCCTCCATCCATGGGATTTTCCAGGCAAGAGTACTGGAGTGGGGTGCCATTGCCTTCTCCCATCTTTGATGTCTAGGAGGTATTTATACCTTGGGACCACACACCAAGGTGAGCTTTGACCTGAGTTAGAGACATGCTTTTCTTTTGTAAAGTGGGAGAAGGGAAGGTGGAAAAGTAAGACCATCAGGTTTATTCTCACACAGATCAAACTCAAGAATAATAGTAAATACAAAATAGTATGTAAAAGAGAAAGCTTTATCTTTTGTCTGGAAGGGCTGGCAGAAACTCTAATGAAGGTGAGCTTTGGTTACCCCAGGCACAGGAAATATCATGTGCTAGGACACAAATAAGGAATGGAAGTAATTGTGTGTTCAAGTGAGTAGCTTTGTGTGCATGTGTTTCACCAATACTTTCCCCCAACTAAATCTTTCTCTGAATCTTAATATTTAAAATAGAAGTGATGAACAAATTCCTCACGAAGTTTAAATA
>NW_011488066.1:5072-5949 GCF_000754665.1 Bison bison bison
GTTATTCTATATAAAGCACTTATTCTCAAATTATAATCCTAAGACTAGCAGCATCAGCATTACCTGGGAACTTGTTATGAATGCAAATTCCTGGGTTCACCTCAGGCAAAACAAATGAATCAGAAACTCTGGGCTTGGGGCCCAGAAATGTGTTTTAGCAAGCCCATCAGGTAATTCTGGTGTATACTAAAATTTGAAAACAACTGATATAATCACTTAAGTGAAGAATCTTTTTTTAAAAAATGATACAAATAAACTTATTTACAAAACAGAAACACAGGGATTCACAAACTTAGAGAAGGAATTTATGGTTACTGGGGGGAAGGGGGGCATAAATTGGGATATTGGGATTGACGTATATACACTACTATATGTAAAATAGATAACTAATAAGGATCTACTATATAGGACAGGGATCTGTACTCAATACTTGGTAATGGCCTATATGGGAAAAGAAGCTAAAAAAGAGTAGATACATGTATATGCATAACTGATTCACTTTGCTGTATACCTGACACTAACACAACATTGTAAATCAACTATACTTTAATATAAAATAAATTGTTTTAATTTAAAAAATTATAAGAAAACATCTGATATATACAGTTCTGTTACTGTCCTGCCCAGATCTCACTGGTACACCCACCAGGCAGCTGCTGAAGTCCCACAGTTGTCCCCCTTTATTGGGGGAATTGTCCTCAGCTGTCAGAGCTGACTCTCTCAGGTAGCTGTGCCCCAGGTTGGGGGTGGCACATCACTTCTTTTTTTATTTTTAATTGGAGGGTAACTGCTTTATAATGTTGTATTGGTTTCTGCCATACAACAATATGAATCAACCATAGGTACACTATCCCCTGAACTTCTGAATCCCACCAGG
>NW_011488067.1:0-416 GCF_000754665.1 Bison bison bison
AGGATGGGGAACACATGTATACCTGTGGCGGATTCATTTTGATATTTGGCAAAACTAGTACAATATTGTAAAGTTTAAAAATAAAATAAAATTTAAAAAATAAAAATAAAAAAATAAAGTGTGTGAATGAGTGAGAAGAGATTAAAGTAGTGGTTTTGAAGTCAGGTTTTAAAGAAAGGCATAGGTTGGTCACGAAGGAAAAGGATCATTTAAATAAAATATGTGGTAACCCAACTTCATATATAAAATTTCCCCAGGGGTGTGTGTGTGTATGTGTATGTATGTGTATATATATATATATATATATAAATTTCCCAGGATGTGTGCAAACTTGTGCTAATTTACTGTACTAACTATGAGCTACATAAGTAGTACATAGAAAGAGAGAGAGAGTTTCATATCTCAAGCAAATAACT
>NW_011488067.1:4831-5358 GCF_000754665.1 Bison bison bison
CATGTGTCCCCCATCCTGAACCCCCCCACCTCCCTCCCCATCCCATCCTTCAAGGTCATCCCAGTGCACTGGCCCTGAGTGCCCTGTCTCATGCATCAAACCTGGACTGGAAATCTATTTCACATATGGTAATATACATGTCTCAATGCTATTCTTTCAAATCATCCCACTCCTGCCTCCTCCCACAGAGTCCAAAAAACTGTTCTTTACATCTGTGTCTCTTCTGCTGTCTCACATGTAGGGTTATCATTACCATCTTTCTAAATTTCATATATATATGTGTTAATATACTGTATTGGTGTTTTTCTTTCTGACTTAATTCATTCTGTATAATAGGCTCCAGTTTCATCCACCTCATTAGAACTGATTCAAATGCATTCTTTTTAATAGCTGAGCAATATTCCATTGTGTATATGTACCACAGCTTTCTTATCCATTCATCTGCTGATGGACATCTAGGTTGCTTCCTATTGTAAACAGTGTTGCAATGAACTTTGGGGTATATGTGTCTCTTTCAATTACCAATA
>NW_011488068.1:0-538 GCF_000754665.1 Bison bison bison
CCTGCAGGACCAGCCAATAACCACTGTAGGATGAGAGATCCTGGGGGCCACGGTCCAGGTTTGTGAGATATAACTCCAGAAACATCCAGGTCTTCAAGGTGAGTGTTCATATTTACCCTTCAGGAACCTACGGGCAAATGCAAGGCCAATGCTGAGAAAATGTTAAAAACCTACCCAGAAGGTTCATCAGGCAGACCCTCCAAGGAAGAGCCCTTCCCCCATCTTCTCCTAGGAGGTGAACAGAAATTCTTGTCCACTGCAGACCTATAGAGGGGTCATATCTCACAGCTAAGAGAAGGGACTGGAGTAGGGCACTGCAGCTCAGGAGGGAGTAGAAAGCAGATGGGCCAATACTGAAAACCCTGGTGACGCTCAGAGCCCAGACCCAGATCCCCTTAGTCATGGGTATTCAATCTCAACAACGCAGGTAGCCCCTACCCACATGTGACCTTCAGGGACCGGGCAGAGCTACGATATGCAGCCTCTTTGAGGAGGGGAGCTAGTGTGCAGAGACCACAGCCAGACAACATCCAGGAGG
>NW_011488068.1:4672-5366 GCF_000754665.1 Bison bison bison
TACCTGAATGTGTGGTGGGCATCTAATGAGTAAAGGTAAACACGTTCTTGGGATTAAAGTCTCTTCCCCAAATCTGCCATTTTTCCTGAAAGCATCTTTTTTCCTGACCAGCCCTCCTTCATCATATCATTCCTCAACAGTCTTACTGGTCTGGGCAGGGCGACCCCAGGAGGGGCTGAGTTCTCTGAGGGCACAGTCAGCACCCCCTCACAGGGGGAGCCTCATAGACAGGACCTCTATTCACTGCTTTCTGCTTTTTATACAGAGGTCCCTCCTGTATGCAAATACCCACTCAGGTCACAGGGTAGAAACAGAGCACCAGCTCCCTTAAATTCAGCCTCCTCCTCAGGCTTGAAGAGACTTGCAGGAGTGGTGACTTTCATCTGCTCGAAGATGAACCCACTGTGGACCCTCCTCTTTGTGCTCTCAGCCCCCAGAGGTGAGTGTCTCTGGGTCAGACATGGGCACGTGGGGAAGCTGCCTCTGAGCCCACGGGTCACCGTGCTTCTCTCTCTCCACAGGGGTCCTGTCCAAGGTGCAGCTGCAGGAGTCGGGCCCCAGCCTGGTGAAGCCCTCACAGACCCTCTCCCTCACCTGCACGACCTCTGGATTCTCATTGACCAGCTATGGTGTAAGCTGGGTCCGCCAGGCTCCGAGGGAGGCGCTGGAGTGGCTCGGTGGTATAGATAGTGGT
>NW_011488069.1:0-608 GCF_000754665.1 Bison bison bison
GAAACAAACCGGAGTCTAGAAGAAAGATAAACTTATACAACCAAGACTGTAAAGGAAGGTCTACATGGAGTTGGATAGGAACCATTTAAATAAGCTAGTATGAATATTAAATGAGAAAAATTATAAAATCAACTATACAAAAAGCAGTGAAGGGATAAACATGAAGATGTAAAATATGACAGTGAAAACAAAAAATGTGGAAGAGGGGGGTAAAAAATGTAGCTCTTTTAGAATGTGTTTAAACTTAAATAACTACCAAATGTGTTTGAAATTAAATGACTACCAGTTTAAAACAAGTAGATAGAGTTATATGTCCGCATATACAAATACCATGGTAACCACAAACCAAACCCTACAATAAACAAAAACTAAGCACAGAAAGGAACATAAACATATCACTAAAGAAAATCAACAAATCACAAAGGAAGAAATCGAAAGGAAAAGAAAAAGACGAAGCAAAACTATACAAACAACCAGATAACAAGTAACAAACTGGCAATAAGTCAGTTCAGTTCAGTTCAGTCACCCAGTCATGTCCCACTCTTTGCGACCCCATGAATCGCAGCACGCCCGGCCTCCCTGTCCATCACCAACTCCTGGAGTTCACT
>NW_011488069.1:708-1130 GCF_000754665.1 Bison bison bison
GTCAACTCTTCCCATGAGGTGGCCAAAGTACTGGAGTTTCAGCTTTAGCATCATTCCTTCCAAAGAAATTCCAGGGCTGATCTTCTTCAGAATGGACTGGTTGGATCTCCTTGACATCCAAGGGACTCTCAAGAGTCTTCTCCAACACCACAGTTCAAAAGCATCAATTCTTTGGCACTCAGCCTTCTTCACAGTTCAACTCTCACATCCATACAAGACCACAGGAAAACCCATAGCCTTGACTAGACGGACCTTTGTAGGCAAAGTAATGTCTCTGCTTTTGAATATGCTATCTAGGATGGTCATAACTTTTCTTCCAAGGAGTAAGCGTCTTTTAATTTCATGGCTGTAGTCACCATCTGCAGTGATTTTGCAGCCCCAAAAAACAAAGTCTGACAGTGTTTCCACTGTTTCCCCATCTA
>NW_011488069.1:1788-2127 GCF_000754665.1 Bison bison bison
GGGACTGTAGCCCACCAGGCTCCTCTGTCCATGGGATTTCCCAGGCATGAATACTGAAGTGAGTTCCCATTTCCTTCTTCAGGGGATCTTCATGAAACATATTTCAGATGAATACAGGCACAAAAGTCCTAAATAAAATATTGGCAAACAGAATTCAAGAATATATAAAAGGATCATAAACCATATCAGATGGGATTTATTTCAGGGATAAATACAAGGATAGTTGCAAGGATAGTTCAATATCCATAAATCAATCAATATGATACACCACATTAACATAAAGGATTATAAAAATCACATGATCATCTTGAGAGATGCAGAGAAAGCATTTGACAAAAT
>NW_011488069.1:5390-5870 GCF_000754665.1 Bison bison bison
GCAAGGACCCAAATAAAATAATAAATAAAAGGAGAGAAATTACAACTCATATTAAGAGATACAAAAACATCTTAAAATAATACTGTAGTTTTATGCTAAGAAATTGGACAATCTAGAAGAAACAGATAAATTTCTAGAAACATACAATCTTCCAAAGCTGAATAAGTAAGAAATAGACAATCTACAGACCAATCATGAACTGACCAATCATGAATAGTGAAATTAAACTAGTAATATAAGAAAACTCCCAGCAAACAGAAGTCCAGGACTGGTAGGTGTCACAGGGTGAATTCTACCAAACATATCTAGTCCAAATAAAGTGAAGAGGAAAGAATACTCTTAAATTCATTCAAGGCCACCATTGCCCTGATGCCAAAACCAGAAAATTACAGGGCTATATTTTGGATGAACTGTTGTTGATTTGTGTCTGGAACTGGTGGGACTGTAGCCCACCAGGCTCCTCTGTCCATGGGATTTCCC
>NW_011488070.1:0-321 GCF_000754665.1 Bison bison bison
GGAGCACATGTATACCTGTGATGGATTCATTTTGATATTTGGCAAAACTAATACAATTATGTAAAGTTTAAAAATAAAATAAAATTTTAAAAAAAGATGAACATAAATTATCACATTTTATCTTTCACGGAACATTTCTCGTAAATAGATGTCCACTGCCTTGGGTTAACCTGTGTTCTAAAAAATCATTTAACATTTGAATCATTTGTCTTCTGTTTGTAAGTCAGTAGTAATTAAGTAAAAATTAGTTGTCTGGTGCCTGGAACACTTGAGATTTATTATCTAAAATAGATTAGAATCCTATGGAGAAAATTAAAGCAA
>NW_011488070.1:641-1430 GCF_000754665.1 Bison bison bison
AATACCCCACTCACACATATGGACATGTCATCCAAACAGAAAATTAGCAAGGAAACACAAACTTTAAAGGATACAATGGACCAGTCAGACCTAATTGATATCTATAGGACATTTCACCCTCAAACTGTGCATTTCACCTTTTCCTCAAGTGCACAAGGACCAGTCTCCAGGATACATCACATCGTGGGCCATAAACTTAGCCTTGATAAATTCAAAAAAATTGAAATCCTTTCAAAGATCTTTTCTGATCACAATGCGGTAAGATTAGATGTCAACTACAGGAAAAAGAAGCTATTAAAAATACAAACACATGGAGGTTAAGTAACATGATTCTTAATAACCAACAAAATAATGGAAGAAATCAAAAAGGAAATAAAAATATGCATAGAAACAAATGAAAATGAAAACACAACAACCAAAGACATATGGGAATCAGTAAAAAGAATGCTAAGGGGAAGGTTCATAGCTTTACAAGATTACCTCAAGAAATAAGAGAAAAATAAATATCCTAACTTTACACCTAAAGCAACTAGAAAAAGAAGAACCCCAGGGTTAGTATAAGGAAGGAAATCATAAAAATTAGGGCAGAAATAAATGAAAAAGAAACAAAGGAGATTATAGCAAAAATCAACAAAACTAAAAGCTGGTTCTTTGAGAAGATAAATAAAATAGACAAACCATTAGCCAGACTCATCAAGGAAAAAAGGGAGAAGAATCAAATCAATAAAATTAGAAATGAAAATGGAGACATCACAACAGACAACACAGAAATACAAAGGATCATAAGAG
>NW_011488070.1:4478-5050 GCF_000754665.1 Bison bison bison
AGATCCCCAGTCTAAGTTTGATGCATGAAACAGGGCACTCAAAGCTGGTGCACTGGGACAACCCAGAGGGGTGGGATAGGGAGGGAGGTGGGAGGGGGGTTCAGGATGGGGGTACACCCATGGCTGACTCATGTCAATGTACGGCAAAACCCACCACAATATTGTAAAGTAATTAGCCTCCAATTTAAATAAAACATTAATTAATAGAAAGTTGTTGTTCAGTTGCCAAGTCATGTCCAACTCTTTGCGACCCCATGGACTGCAACATGCCAGGCTTTCCTGTCTCTCACCATCTCCCAGAGTTTGCCCAGGTTCATGTCCATTGAAACGGTGATGTCACCCAACCATATCATCCTCTGTCACCCTCTTCTCCTTCCTGAGAAAAGGCAGTAGTTACCTACAAGGAGACCCTTACAAGTATCAACGTCTTCTGAAGAATATTTTTTAGGTCATAATGGACTGGCACAACATATAGAAAGTAATGAAAAAAACTTGCAGCCAAGACTACTGTATCCAGGAAAACCATATTGAAACCATACTGTGATGTCCCTTCACACCTGTCATAATGGCTA
>NW_011488070.1:5150-7086 GCF_000754665.1 Bison bison bison
AAAAACACTAATCTAAAACGATTATGCACTCCAATGTTCATTGCAGTATTACACACAATAACCAAGGTATGGAGGCCACCTAAAGAGTCCACTGATATATAAGTAGATAAAGAAGGTGTTTTATACATACACACAATATGAACTATGACTGAGCCATAAAATATGAAACATTTCCATTTGCAGCAACGTGGATGTGTCTAGGAAGTATTTATTCTAAGAGATGTAGGTGAGATAGAAAAGGACAAATGACACATGATTTCACTTATTTGTGGAATCTAAAAACAAAAGGAAAACAGGCTCATACAGATACAGAAAATTAGTGAGTTGTTGCAAGAAAGGAGGAGGGGGTTGGCAAAGTAGGTACAGGGGATTTTGAAGTATAAACTCCAGTTATGCAATAACGAAGGCAGGGGGATGTAATATACAGCATACAAATATGGTCAATAATATTGTAATACATTTGTTAGGAACTATTGCTACTAGACATACTGGTAGTCATTTTATAATGCATGTAAAAGTAAAAGCATTTTGTAGCCCATTTGAAGCTAACATACTGTTATACATCCAACATTTCAATAAGACATTCATTTCAAAAAGGATGAAGGGGCACATGGAACAAGTGGTAGTAGCATAGTGTTTATGGAGACAAATAGCTTGCAAGTTTCAAATTCTGTCAGTTTTAGAATTCTGTAAATTGTTCTGAGTATTCTTTTCTTTTTATTCTTATTTTAAAATCCAAAGTAATATTTGATTGTATTAACATTTTTAATTTAAAGATTATATTTGTACTTTACTCTTTGACCTCTGTACTTCATACAGAAAAAATTGGATGTTCTCAACCACCTCAAATAGACCACGGAACCATTAACTCATCTAGCTCTGCAGAAGAAAGGAGAGAAATACATGAACAAAGGCTGTATGCACATGGCACTAAGTTAAGTTATACATGTGAAGAAGGCTTCGAGATATCTGAAAATAATGTGATAATATGCCACATGGGAAAGTGGAGCTCTCCACCTCAGTGCGTAGGTGAGGACACTAGGCAAACCAAAATCTATTTTCAGTACCATTCATTAAAACTAATCAATTGTCATCAAAGTCATGAGACTTGATCCTTTAGTTTTCTAAATATATCAAGTAACATCTATTTATAGGTCATTTATATTAAAATAAAATGTATATATTTATACATTAAATCAAATTTGACATAAAATTAATCACTTTGTTATTAATAATTTTGTTCTATAGAGAATTGCTTTTCAACTTGGCAATTATTTTGTATTAACACTAGATATGCAATAAAATTAAACCTAACTATTATATTCATAAACCTGTTTATATTCCTATCTATCTAAGATTCAAAAAAGTGTCCTATGTCTTCCCTAAAATGTCCCTTTTAATGTCTTACAATATATAGTACTTTTCCTAAGTACTTTTCCTAAGTGTGGAGTCTCATTGTGTTTTTCTTTTATTACTCATGATTGGTTAGAGCAGCACTGATGATTTCTTTCATATATTGGTAATTTCAGTTTCAAGTTCTTGCTCAAGTGGACACACACCAGACTGGTAATTTTAAGAAAAATTTGTGCACTTTCCTCCCATGTCATGGAAGTTCCTGTATAATGATTTATTATTTTTAAGTAAAACTACCAAATATGTTGACCAGGACATCAAATTAAATTTCCAAGTTAGCAAAACATGAAATCATTCTTTCATTTCTTCCCAGGACTTCCTTGTGGACTTCCACCTTATATTCAGAATGGTGTTATATCTCACAAGAAAGACAGTTACCAATATGGAGAAGAAGTTACTTATGACTGTGATGAAGGGTTTGGAACTGATGGACCTGCATCTATAAGATGTTTAGGAGGGGAATGGTCTCGTCCGCAAGATTGCATAAGTATAGTATTTTTCCTTTTTTTCTAAAGCTGACAAA
>NW_011488070.1:9056-11528 GCF_000754665.1 Bison bison bison
CTAATACTATACAGTGTATTAAGAGCAAATGGATAGGAAGGCCAGCATGCAGAGGTACTTTGGTAAAATTTTTAAATTTATATAAGTATCTGAAATAATATAATGTAGAAAATTGCCTCCACTATCATTAAATGGACATAGATTACTTTTAGGCCAGGTCAAAAGCAGTTTGTGCCTGAACATAAAAAGGGATAGACTTGTGTTCCCATTGTTTGGTGTTGTAGCCCAATAGTTCTCAAAGCACAGTCCTGGAAGAGCATTCTCAGCAAATTCTGTAAACTGTTATATGCAAGCAGATTCACAGGCTCACTCAGACTTGTTGAATCTAAACCTCTGGGGCTGCAACTCTGACAATGTCTTGATGATTGCCAAGGAATTCTGTGTGTATTTCAGTTTAGGACCCATGGCTACAGCCTCTTGTAGTTACAGCCTCTTCATCCCCTGAATCACACTGAAAATGCACATCATTGATGGTGATGTCCTTAGCATTTGCCCCAAAATATCATTAAAGTATAGTTTTGTAAATTTACACTTTATTTTTCTATTATTTTTCCAGATTTTTGTTCAAATCTTTAATTAATCATCTTCTCCTTGCAACTATAGTATTCTTCAAAGTGTTTAATTCTTGATCAGTCTCTAAAGAAGAACCTACTGTGTTTGTTTTCTGAAAGGCCCTAAAGTTATATCTCATAAACAGGATGAATGTAAACCAAATCTTGAAGTCAAATGATATTTTTATTATGTTTTGCTTATGATTTATAAATTCATTTTGAATTTATATACTTTATAATTTTTATTTTACTAACCTCAAAAAGAGATTTCCAGGAAAACTGTTTTTTTTTCAGTGCCCTAAAAATTGTGTATCACTTTTCTAGTGAAGTATAAGGGAGAGAATTAAGGTACAGAAGTTTAATTCCTGCTGAAAAATATTGCTTTATTTCCTTTCCCTTAACCTTACATATAAACTGATGACAATTAGCAGTCTTTCATGACAGATTAACTGTTGAACTGAAACAACCATGGAATATATTTGACATTCTATTTCCCCCTTGCTGTTCATGATAATCATTATATTAGAGATACTTTTTTACCTTTCTATTCAGATGTTTCCTGTGGGAATCCACCTCAAGTGAAAAATGCTATTATACACAATCAGAAGTCTAAATATCAAAGTGAAGAGAGAGCACATTACGAATGCATTGGGAATTATGACCTTTTTGGGGAGATGGAAGTCGTATGTTTAAATGGAACTTGGACAGAACCACCTCAGTGTAAAGGTAGTATCTTACTCACCCTGTCCACACAATTTAGAGAATATAATAACAAGATATATTGAATCAAAATTAGGATGAAGTAGCCTTTCTGGAATAATTTTTGGTTGCAAAAAAAAATGATGCTAAAAATCCAGTTCTTTTGTGGTCTGAATATGTAATCTAACATGTTTATTGTATGACAGTGTTGACCAGATTTGAGAAGTTGGAATCATGGGACATTTCCTGTCTTAAAACATTAAGATAGTCAGTTGTTTTCTGAAGATAAGTGTGTAAAAGATACCATAGTTACATTTAACAGCCCAAGAAATTCCACTTTGAGACATGTAATAAGCAGCTGGGGCCTGATCACAAAATCTGACATAGATGTGGGCAGCTGTACCTATGGATGATATTTAAAGGTAGGTTACTAGCTGAGTGCCAGCAGAGCTATTTAAAATCCTACAGGATGATGCTACAAAAGTGCTACACTCATTAGGTCAGCAATTTGGGAAACCCAGCAGTAGTCATAGGAGTGGAAAAGGTCAATCCTCACCAATTCCCAAGAAGGACAGTACTAAAAAATGTTCAGATCACCAGACAGTAGCAGTCATCTCCCATGCTAGTAAGGTTACGTTCAAAATCCTCAAGCTAAGCTTGATGTGAATAGCTGATTCATTGGAAGGTTGAAGGAAGACAGAGAAGAGGGTGACAGAAGATGAGATGTTTGGGTGACATCACTGATTCAGTGGACGTGAACTTACACAACTCTGGGAGAGCTCAGGGACCTGGAAACCTGGCATGAGCAGTCCGTGGGGTCACAAAGTGTTAGACATGACTTGGTGACTGAACAATAACTAGCTGAACTCATGCAGGAAATGAGTGTACACATAAAAATAAAAAGGCTGAACTTGGTACTGGGATACTTCAGTGTTTAGAGATAAGACAGGATGGGAATCCAAACCAAGAAGTACATTCAGTTCAGTTCAGTTCAGTTCAGTCGCTCAGTCATGTCTGACTCTTTGTGACCCCATGAATCGCAGCACGCCAGGTCTCCCTGTCCATCACCAACTCCCGGAGTTCACTCAAACTCATGTCCATCAAGTCAGTGATGCCATCCAGCCATTTCATCCTCTGTCTTCCCCTTCTCCTCCTGCACCCAATCCCTCCCAGCATCAGAGTCTTTTCCAATGAGTCAACTCTTTGCATGAGGTGGCCAAAT
>NW_011488070.1:11628-11854 GCF_000754665.1 Bison bison bison
TTCCTTCCAAGGAGTAAGAGTCTTTTAATTTCATGGCTGCAGTCACCATCTGCAGTGATTTTGGAGCCCCAAAAAATAAAATCTGACACTTGTTCCCACTGTTTCACGACCTATTTACCATGAAATGATGGGACCGGATGCCATGATCTTCATTTTCTGAATGTTGAGCTTTAAGCCAACTTTTTCACTCTCCACTTTCACTTTCATCAAGAGGCTTTTTAGTTCT
>NW_011488070.1:12796-18095 GCF_000754665.1 Bison bison bison
CCTCACATTCCAGGATGTCTGGCTCTAGGTCAGTGATTACACCATCGTGATTATCTGGATCATGAAGATCTTTTTTGTACAGTTCTTCTGCGTATTCTTTCCATCTCTTCTTATATCTTCTGCTTCTGTTAGGTCCATACCATTTCTGTCCTTTATCGAGCCCATCTTTGCATGAAATGTTTCCTTAGTATCTCTAATTTTCTTGAAGAGATCTCTAGTGTTTTCCATTCTTTTGTTTTCCTCTATTTCTTTGCTTTGATCGCTGAGAAAGGCTTTCTTGTCTCTTGCTATCTTTGGAAGTCTGCATTCAGATGCTTATATCTTTCCTTTTCTCCTTTGCTTTTTGCTTCTCTTCTTTTCACAGCTATTTGTAAGGCCTCCCCAGACAGCCATTTTGCATTGATATATTTAGGACCATTTATATTTAGAGTGACTTATTAACTATTAAGGACAGTCTGCCATTTTCTTATTTGTTTTGTGTGTGTTTCCTTCAATTCTCAACGTTTTTCTTTTCTTGACTTCCTTGTGGATTTTTGAACATTATAAAATAGTTTGAAATGGATCTGCATTGTTTTTGAGTATATGTCTTTGCATGGTTTTTTTAGTCTCTCTAGGTATTTAGATGCACGTAGGTAGTTTATCTGGAGAAACCAAAAAAAATCTGCTTTTCATACAGGGAACTGGTATGCAAGGTAGGAATAAAAAGATACCTGGAGTAACAGGCAAGTTTGGCCTTAGAGTACAAAATGAAGCAGGGAAAAGGCTAAAAGAGTTTTGACAAGAGAAGACAAGGGTCATAGCAAACACCTTTTTCAAAAACACAAGAGACAATTCTATGCATGGACATCACGACATGGTCAGTACCAAAATCAGAATGATTATATTCTTTGCAGTCAAAGATAGAGAAGCTCTATACAGTTAGCAAAACCAAGATTGGAAGCTAACTGTGGCTCAGATCATGAGTTCCTTATTGTGAAATTCAGACTTGAAGAAAGCAGGGAAAACCACTAGGCCATTACGGCTTTTATGATTATATAGCAGAAAGGATAAAAATATTCAAGGGACTAGATCTGAGAGAGTGCCTGAAGAACTATGGATGGAGGTTTGTATAGGAGGCAGTGAGAAAAACCATCCCCAAGAAGCAGAAATGCAACAATGAAAAATGGCTTTCTGAGAAGGCCTTACAAAGAGATGAAAGAAAAGCAAAGTGCAAAGGACAAAAGGGAAAATATATGCATCTGAATGCAGAATCCAAAGGATAGCAAGGAGAGATATGAAAGCCTTGTTAAGTGAGCAATGCAAAAAAATAGAGGAAAGCAATACAATGGGGAAGACTAGAGATGTCTTCAAGAAAATTAGAGAGAGCAAGGGAAGATTTCATGTAATGATGGGCACATAAAGGGCAGAAACAGTATGCCCCTAAGAGAAGCAGAAGGTATTAAGAAGAGGTGGCAAGAATATACAAAAGAACTGTACAGAAAAGGACTTAATGACCAAGATAACCACAAGTCACCTGGAGCCAGAAATCCTGGAGTGTGAAGTCAAGTGGGCATCACTACAAACAAAGCTAGTGGAGGTGATGGGATTCCAGCTGAGCTAGTTCAAATGCTAAAAGATGATGCTGTGAAAGTACTATACGTAATATGCCAGCAAATTTGGAAAGGTCAGCATTGGCTATAGGACTGGAAAACGTCAGTTGAAGGGCAATGCCAAAGAATATTCATACTACCACAACACAACTGGGGTCATTTCACCTGCTAGCAAGGTAATACTCAAAATCCTTCAAGCTAAATTTCAACATGTGTACTGAGAACTTTGAGATGTACAAGCTAAATTTAGAAAGACGGTGAAACTAGAAATTAAATTGACAACATCTGTTGGATCATAGAAAAAGCAAAGGAATTGAAGAAACACTCTGCTTCATTGACTACACTAAAGTCTTTGACTGTGTGGATCACAACAAATTGTGGAAAATTGTTACAGAGATGGGAATACTTGGCCACCTTACCGGCCTCCTGAGAAACCTGTATGCAGGTCAAGAAGCAACAGTTAGAACCGGAATGGAACAACAAACTGATTCAAAATTGGGAAAGGAGTGTGTCAAGGCTATATTGTCACCCTGCTACTTTAACATCGCACAAAATACCAGGCTGGAAGAAGCACAAGGTGGAATCAAGATTGCCAGGAAAAATACCAATAACCTCAGATACACAGATGACATCACACTAATGGCAGAAGGCAAAGAGGAACTAAAGAGCCTCTTGATAATGGTGAAAGAGGAGATTGAAAAAGCTAGCTGAAAACCACACTCAAAAAATGAAGATCATTGTATCGGGTTCCATCACTGTATGTTAAAAATTGGGGAAAATGGAAACAGTGACAGACTTCATTCTTTTTAGCTTCACAATCACTGTGGGTGCTGACTGCAGCCATGAAATTAAAAGACTCCTTGGAAGAAAAGCCATAAAAACCTCGACAACATGGTAAGAAGCAGAGACATCACTTTACCAACAAAGGTTCATATTGTCAAAGTTATGGTTTTTCAAGCAGTAATGTATGGATGTGAATGTTTGACCACAAAGAAGGCTGACTACCAAAGAATTGAGTTTTTGAACTGTGGTGCTGAAAAAGACTCTGGAGAGTCCCTGAGACTGCACGGAGATCAAGCCAGTCATTCCTAAACAAAATCAGTTCTGAATATTCATTGGAAGGACTGATGCTGAAGCTGAAGCTCCAGTATTTTGGCCACCTGATGAGAAGAACTGACTCCTTGGAAAAGAACCTGATACTGGAAAAGATTAAGCGCAGGAGGAGAAGGGACATCAGGAAATGAGATGGTTGGATGGCATGATCGACAGAATGGACATGACTTTGAGCAAACTCTGGGAGTTAATGAAGGACCGGGAACCCGGGCTTTCTACAATCCATGGGGTTGCAAAGAGTCAGAAACAATTGAGCAACTGAACAACACAACAGGAACTGATTATGATGTATCTTGACATTAAGTTATTTGGCTCCATCCCATTTGGAATTCACTGAGCAGTTTTAGCATGTAGTTGTTTTTGGTTAGTTGCTAAGTCATATGCCCTATTTGAGAAATTATCAGCCATTATTCAAAAAAAAATTTTTGGAGTGTATTTCCTATACAATGTAGTGTTAGCTTCACTGTACATCAAAGTGAATCAGCTACACATATACACATATCCCCATTCTTTTGGATTTCCTTTCCATTTAGACCATCAGAAAATGATGGCACAGGGAACTCAGCCATTATTTTTTATCTCTTATTCTTTATTTTCAACTTCATGTTCAACCTTCTTTGCTATCTTCCCACAGATACTTGAAGCTATGTCCATTTTCTTTTCAGTCTATTTTCAAGGTTAGTTAATATTCAAACTTATTGATCATTCTGCCATCTGTGATATATTGTCAATCCATGTGGTTTTCTAATAATCTATTTTCTAGTTCTACCAATTAGACTAGATTTTTAAAAACCATCATCCAATGATTTCAATATCTGTGTCATCTCAGTGTTGTCTTCTGTTGATTGCTTTTTCTCTTTTGAGGTTTACCTGGTCTTTGGTCTGATAAAGGATTTTCAACTGTATTCAGACACTTGAGCTTTTTTATCTTGAGACTAAGGATGTTATTGGACTCCTTCATTAATCAGCCATGTAGGGTGATAAATTACTGCCATGTAGGGTGCAAGGCCAAGGTTCCCACCTGACCTCCTCTGACACCAGGAGAAAGGGCAGAGGTTTCTTGTTTCCTCATTCAGTTCAGCTCAGTTCAGTTTAGTCGCTCAGTCATGTCCGACTCTTTGCAACCCCATGAATCACAGCACGCCAGGCCTCCCTGTCCATCACCAATTCGGTGAGTTCACTGAAACTCATGTCCATCGAGTTGGTGATGCCATCCAGCCATCTCATTCTCTATCGTCCCTTTCTCCTCCTGCCCCTAGTCCCTCCCAGCTTCAGGGTCTTTTCCAGTGAGTCAGCTCTTCGCATGACGTGGCCAAAGTATTGGAGTTTCAGCTTCAACATCAGTCCTTCCAGTGAACACCTAGAACTGATCTCCTTTAGGATGGACTGGTTGGACCTCCTTGCAGTCCAAGGGACTCTCTCAAGAGTTCGCTCATTATGTGGGTGGAAATATGAGCTGCTTACTTGGACCCTGTAGATCAAGGCATGGAAAGGATTGGTCTGAGGTTTCTGCCATCGTGTGTTTCTAGACTAAATCAGTCCAATTCAGTTGCTTAGTCATGTCTGACTCTTTGCAACTCGATGGACTGAAGCACACCAGGATTTCCCATCCATCACCAACTCCCAAAGCTTAACTAACCTCATGTCCATCAAGTCAGTGATGCCCTCCTACCATCTCATCCTCTGTTATACCCTTATCCTTCTGCCTTCAATCTTTCCCAGCATCAGGATTTTCTCCAAATAGTCAGTTCTTTTCGTCTGCTGGTCAAAGTATTGGAGCTTCAGCTTCATTATCAGTCCTTCCAATAAATATTAAGGACTGATTTCCTTTAGAATTGACTGGTTTGATCTCCTTGCATTCCAAGGGACTCTCAAGAGTCTTCTCCAACACCACAGTTCAAAAGCATCAATTTTTCGGTGCTCAGCTTTCTTTATAGTCCAACTCTCACATCCATACATGACAACTGAAAAAATCATAGCTTTCACTAGGTGGAATTTTGTTGGCAAAGTAATGTCTCTGCTTTTTGATATGCTATCTAAGTAGGTCATAACTTTTTTCTAAGGAGCAAGTGTGTTTTAATCTCATGACTGCACTCACCATATGCAGTGATTTTGGAGCCCCCCAAATAAAGTCTCTCACAGTTTCCATTTTTTCACCATCTGTTTGCTATGAAGTGATGGGACTGGATGCCATTACCTTAGTTCTCTGAATGTTGATTTTTAAGCTAACTTTTCCACTCTCCTCTTTCACTTTCATTAGGAGACTCTTATAGTTCTTCACTTTCTGCCATAAGGATGGTGCCATCTGCATATTTGATGTTGTTGATATTTCTCCTGACAATATTGATTCCAGCTTCTGCTTCATCTGGCTTGGAATTTTGCGTGATGTACTCTGCATAGAAGTTAAGTAAGCAGGTGACAGTATACAGACTTGATGTGTTCCTTTCCTGATTTGGAACCAGTTTTTCTTCCATGTCTGATTCTAACTGTGGCTTCTTGACCCGCATACAGATTTCTCAAGAGGCAGGTCAGTTGTTACCATCTGTTTAATTTCCACAGTTTGTTGTGATCCACACAGTCAAAGGTTTTGGTGTAGT
>NW_011488070.1:18235-18335 GCF_000754665.1 Bison bison bison
CTGGGTCATGAAGATCTTTTTTGTGTAGTTCTTCTATGTATTCTTGCCTTCTGTCCTTAATATCTTCTGCTTCTGTTAGGTCTATACCATTTTTGTCCTT
>NW_011488070.1:19661-20880 GCF_000754665.1 Bison bison bison
AGACCTGGATTACTGTGCTTGTCAAGGTTTGGCTTGGAAATGAACAGTCAATTGTTCTGTCATTTTTGAGATTGCATGCAAGCACTGCATTTCAGACTGTTTTGTCGAATATCGTGGCTATTCCAATTCTTCTTAGGGATTCTTGCTCACAGTAGTAGATATACTGGTCATCTGAGTCAAATTCACCCATTCAAGTCCATTTTAGTTTGCTGATTTTTAAAATGCCGATGTTCACCCTTGCCCTCTCCTGTTTGACCATTTCCAATTTGCCTTGATTCATGGACCTAACATTCCAGGTCCCTATGCAGTAGTGCTCTTTACAGCATCAGGCTTTACTTCCATCACCAGTCACATCCACAATTGAATGTTGTTTTTGCTTTTTCTTCATCTCTTCATTCTTTCTGGAATTATTTCTCCACTGATCTGCATATTGGGCACCTCCCTACCTGAGGAGTTCATCTTTCAGTGTCAGAACTTTTTGCCTTTTCATACTGTTCATGGGGTTCTCAAGGCAAGAATACTGAAGTGGTTTGGCATTCCCTTCGCTAGTGACCCACATTTTGTCAGAATCCTCCACCATGACCTATCCAACTTGTAGGCCCTATACGGCATGGCTCAGAGTTTCATGGAGTCCTACAAGGCTGTTGTCCATGTGATCAGACTGGTTCATTTTCCGTGATTGTGGTTTTCATTCTGTCTGCCCTTTGATGGATGAGGATAAGCGGCTTATGGAAGCTTCCTGATGAGAGAGACTGACTCAGGGTGAAACTGGGTCTTGGTCTGATGGAAGGGGCCATGCTCAGTAAATCTTTAGTTCAATTTTCTGTTGATGGGTGGGGTCATATTCTCTCTCTGGTTTTTGACCTGTGGCCAAACAATGGTGGAGATAAGGAAGATATTGGTGATCTAACTCAAAAGGTCTTATGCATGCACTACTGGACTCAATGCCCCCAAACCTGCAGCAGGCCAGTGCTAACCCATGCCTCTGCTGAAGACTCCTGGACATGGACGGGCAAGTCTGGGTCAGTCTCTTTTGGAGTCATTGCTTCTTTTTCCTGGATTCTTTTGTGCACAGGGTTTTGTTTGTGCCCTCCAAGAGTCTGTTTCTACAGTCCTGTGTAGGTTCTGGTGGCTCTGTAGTGGGGTTAATTGCACCCTCCTCCAAGAGGGCTTATGCAATACCCAGGTCTACTGCACCCAAAGCTCCTGCCCCTGTAGC
>NW_011488070.1:21397-22840 GCF_000754665.1 Bison bison bison
CCAATAGACAACGGAGACATTACCTCACTCCTGCAATCAGTATATCCTCCAGGAATGATTGTTGAGTACCGGTGTCAGGCCTACTATGAACTTCGGGGAAA
Source organism: Bison bison bison (assembly GCF_000754665.1). NCBI lineage: Eukaryota > Metazoa > Chordata > Mammalia > Artiodactyla > Bovidae > Bison > Bison bison. Next base: position 21,499 of record NW_011488070.1, read on the forward strand.
CAAAAACGTAGTATGTCGGAATGGAGAGTGGTCACAACTACCAAAATGCTTAGGTAAATGCATTAAACTTCTCTTGGATCCTGGGATAACCCTTGTACACAGCATAATGTTTAACTGTTTTTAATAGAGTTTTTATGGATTAAATAACAACCAGTTAATGCTTGCACACCAAGGATTAATCTCTGTATATAGAAATAAAGTTAGAAAATTTCATGTTCAAGCAACAATGGCTCCTTTATGAAAGCTCTTCATTTAATAACTGACATTATGAATCTTATAACATTTAATGATTAGACTAAACAAAGTATCTCATTCTTATATCATTAATTTTTTAAATATGATGAAACCTACATTATACATTTTCAGTGTATTGATTGGAAAATGTTTGAGGAAGATTTTTGCCAAAGTTCTTGAAACCCTGAAATTCTGTTGAAAGTATTTGCATATTACTCACAGTTTATGTTTATTTTCTTTAATTTTAGAGGCATGTACAATTTCAGAAGAAACAATGAGAAAACATCACATACAGTTAAGATGGAAACACGATAAAAAAATTTACTCTAAAACAGAGGATACTATTGAATTTATGTGTCAATATGGTTATCGTCAACTGACACCAAAACATACATTTCGAGCAACTTGTCGGGAAGGAAAGGTGGTGTATCCTCAATGTGGATAAAACATTGACTAAATGCAGTTGTAAAACTGAAATATGTACATATATTCAGATTTTTCCTTATTAATTCAGTTCTGTTTATTTTCTCAAGTATTTTTTAACTCATCTTGAATCATAAATCAGATTTGTGTTAAATATTATGGGGACAATGTAATTGAGAGATGGGTCCAATGAATCACTTCTTAAAATACCTCATTAAACCTGGCAAATCAAAATGTATGTGTCCTGTTCATGAAACATTTATAGCAAGAAATTAGATTCAATCACTTCCATGCCTCCTTCCATCCATCAGTTTCCTAACTTTCTTAAAGCTTTCTCCATTACTTCTGTGGGTTTCTGAAACTCTCTTTTAGAAGACATGGGGAAAAAGTGTGGAAAGAAATGGAAAACATTCAAAATAGATGAGCAAAAGTAAGATAAACTACTTATATTTAATTCCTGACATAAGTATGACATAGTTTGCTTTTATATGTTGGATGTCATACTTATGTCAGGAATTAAATATAAGTAGTTTATCTTACTTTTGCTCATCTATCAATAGATGAATAAACCATAAATGATGAGATACATAATATTTCAGTACAGTTCAGTCACACAATCGTGTCCGGCTCTTTGCGACCCCATGCACTGCAGCACTCCCAGGCCTCCCTGTCCATAAGCAACTCC
>NW_011488071.1:0-417 GCF_000754665.1 Bison bison bison
CTAGCCTACCACCCCCAACAGTCTGAGTGAGGCCCACTGTTCTTTCTACCTGTGTAGCTTTCTGTGTTCACCTGTCTACCTGTGCCTCCAAGAGCTATCTCCCTTTAGCAGGAAAAGGCCAAAGAGATGCCCGAGCCTCCAAGGGCCCCAAGAGTCTGTGAGAGGCCTGGGTGTGATCCAGTATTGTGAAGAAGGTGTACATAGATAGATGTCTCTTCTGATACAAGGCATGAAACCTGAGCCATAATGGTAAGGTGGCATTCCTACAGGTGGTCCCTTCTGTTTATTCCTACCCAGACCCATGGAGTCCCCAAACAGATGATGACCTGGGAAACCTGCCCTTTCTGAGCCCACAGCTCATGCCTCCCTTGGGCAGAAAGCAGCTTTTCTATCTCAAAAACACCAAGAGGGCTTGAT
>NW_011488071.1:3720-4236 GCF_000754665.1 Bison bison bison
TGACATAGAGGCTTCGGGTGCTGCTCCTTCTCAGATGCAAGCCTGAGGGAGACCCCCAAACTCATGGCTGTGACACTTACAGGTGTGGCCCTGCCAGATTCTTCTCAGCTGTGTCTTTGGAGCCTGCCTTTCCCCAGGACCACACTTCATTCAAGGGTCTCCCACACCTTCCCTCTTCCCTTGCCCTGTGGCCTCACCTGTTTTAGCAGGATCTTTAGCACAACCATCTTGAAGGTGTTTTTGTCATTCTTTAATTTGGCTATAAAGCTCACAAATTTTAACAGCACAGAAACACAATTTTTCTAATGTGCTCTGTGACAGTTTGGTGAGCTCTCGGTGAGTTTCTTGGTTTCAGTTAGAAAGCCCTGCATTACTCTTAGGGCTGTAGAATCTTCTGAAACTGAAAGAAAGACTACAAATATTCCAGGCTAAATTGATTATGATACGTTTTTCTAAAGACTTAAACAGTTTCTGCTTCCCCACCTCCCAAAAAATTACCCCTAACTCCTTAAGATC
>NW_011488072.1:0-306 GCF_000754665.1 Bison bison bison
AATCCCAGGGACGGGGGAGCCTGGTGGGCTGCCGTCTATGGGGTCGCACAGAGTCGGACACGACTGAAGTGACTTAGCAGTACATCACTTATTTCAAAAATATAATTCATATAATAGAAATTAGCATGTCATTCAGATCAGATCAGATCAGTCGCTCAGTCGTGTCCGACTCTGTGCGACCCCATGAATCGCAGCACGCCAGGCCTCCCTGTCCATCACTAACTCCCGGAGTTCACCCACACTCACGTCCATCGAGTCAGTGATGCCATCCAGCCATCTCATCCTCTGCCGTCCCCTTCTCCTCTT
>NW_011488072.1:4668-5093 GCF_000754665.1 Bison bison bison
GACCCCATGGACTGCAGCCTACCAGGCTCCTCCGTCCGTGGGATTTTCCAGGCAAGAGTACTGGAGTGGGGTGCCATCACCTTCTCCACTTTTCAGACTGGAGGAAAGAAATTTTTCCAGGCTGGTGAGTCATTCTCTGATGGCAGAAGAGAGACTACTCCTTATGCTCTCAGGATCAGTCTCAGGATTTGTTGGAAGAGAGCAGCTGAAAGAGTCCTTGTGGAAATATATGAGAGTCCCACAAACTCTAAAATATCTCAGGCTAATATAAATGCTATCTCTACTTTCCAATCCCTCTTTTTCAGAGATTAAAAGGGTTATCATCTTTACATTCCTTGGCCAATGCGAGCTCTAAGCCTAACCTCACATTCACATTGATCACACGACCTAATTGTTCTGGGTATAGATGTGTTCTACCAAATATT
>NW_011488073.1:0-572 GCF_000754665.1 Bison bison bison
TTAAAGCATCTGCCTCCAATGCAGGAGACCTGGGTTCGATCTCTGGGTCAGGAAGATCCCCTGGAGAAGGAAATGGTAACCCACTCCAGTATTCTTGTCTGGAAAATCCCATGGACGGAGAAGCCTGGTAGGCTACAGTCCATGGGGTCGCAGAGAGTCAGACACGACTGAGTGACTTCACTTTCACTTTGCTATATTTGGGTACTGATCATCTAAACATTTATAGCATTCATTAGGTCATTCTGATAATTTTGCCTTAACTTTTCAAGAAATACACAGTTGTCCACTACTCTTTAGGATTACCCCATAATTCATGGTTGATAGTGTTTCACAGAAAGCAGCAGGACTTTTCTTTTTTTCATTAGTTAGAAAAAAATATTTCATAATATATCCTATCATAGGAAATATGTGTGATCGTGCAAAGAGTAGTTCTTCGGAAATCCTGGAAGATAATGAATCAACACCAACTAAAGACATAAAAAAATCGAAGGTAAGTGAAATGAATTTTTCATTTAGTGTTAAGGCCAAAGTATTGAATTGCTTCTTCTACTTTTATATAATGATCCGCATAA
>NW_011488073.1:4976-5301 GCF_000754665.1 Bison bison bison
GCGAAGATCCCCTGGAGGAGGAAATGGCAATGCACTCCAGTGTTCTTGAGTGGAGAATCCCATGGACCAAGGAGCCTGGTGGGCTATAGTCCATGGGGTCACAAAGAGTTGGACACGATTGAAGTGTCTTAGCAAGGCAAGGGATTTTTCTAGTCATCTTTTTGTCATTAATTTCTAATTACATTGTGACTGGAGGAATACTTAGTATGAATTGATTCCTTCTGAATTTATTGAGACATGTTTTATCACCCACAATCAGGTTTATCTTGGTAAATGTTCATTTGAGAAGAAGGTTGAGAAGAATACTGTTGTTGGGAGGAGTGTT
>NW_011488073.1:5678-6475 GCF_000754665.1 Bison bison bison
ACATGACTGAAGCAACTTAGCACGCACGCACATAGATGGGTCCTGCTTTTTTATCTTATCTAAAAACCTCTGCCTTTTAAGTGGAGTATTTAGACCATTTATATTTAATCTTTATTTAATATTTAATCTGATTATCGATGCCATTAGGTTTAAGTCTATTTTCTTACCATTGGTAGTGTTTTTCTTTGTCCCTAAAAAAAAATGCTACTTTATTTTATCAGATATATCCTTTTTCGTTCTTATATTTTTATTTGTAGTTTAGATGCATCTCTTGAAAATGACTATAAGCTGGATTCTGACTTTAAAAATGTTAACATATACAGTACCTAAAATCTAATGCTAATGAATGTTCCTTTCCCCCAAATATTACCAGGATCTTAGAAGAGTTTTCTATCACCCCTTTCTTCCCATTTTACATATTATTGTATCAAGTATTTTAATTTTTTAACCTCATCAATCAAATAACGTTATTGTTATACTGCTTTCTTTATTCACCATTCCTTTTCACATCTCACATGTCCTTTCTGTAATGCTGTTTTTATTCTTCCTGAAGAAATCTTTTGGAAGTTACTGTCATAAATTTTTTTCTGTAGTTAACTTTTTCGTTTCTTTCACTTGAAAATTAATGGTAGTATGGCTGATTGACAGTTATTTTCTTTTAGTATCTGCTCCCATTGTTGCTATTAAGACCTTTGCTTGAGTATATTGGCCGATAATTTCACATATACTCTGTCATTTCTCTCTGGCTGCTTTTTACATTGTCTTTGATGTGCTTCATTTCACTATATGATGCCTAG
>NW_011488073.1:9600-11196 GCF_000754665.1 Bison bison bison
GTACCATGTGGTGCCTCATAAAAATGTGTTGAAATAATGTTAAGGCTTACTGAAAATTATACCCTCTAAATACCATTAAGTAACTGTTTCATTTACTGAAGTGAATTCTCTGCGTGTGTTTTTTTCCTAGATTTTCCTCTTTAAAAGAATGTCATTGATGAGTCAGAAAATTGTGCAGATTAATAATGAGCCACTCCCAGAGATAAAACCAATAGGAGACCAAATAGCTTTTAAAAGAAATAAGAAAGATGCCAACCAGAACCACATGGGGCAAAATCATCAGGATACCTCACCCCCCAATATGGAGAGAAGGTCAAAATCTTGTACAATACTTTGAATATGTTTGTGTGTTCATGGTCACCAAGCACATTGTAATTTATACTTGAAAAATTTTTTGAGTTCTGAAAGAAAGTTTCTGATAACAAACTTTTAAAGATATAACTTAATAATATGTTTTATCTGGTTTGAATAGTATGACCAGTTTTGATGTTTATTTAAATACTGACAGTTTTGACAAGCAATTTCAGAATATGTTTATCTCCAGCTCTCCTTCAGGTGTTGTGGCCTTAACTGTTCAGTGTTGCAATATAAAATATATTTTTATATGTGAAAGTTAAATTATAATATTTCATAGTTTTGCTAAACAACTTTATTATAATTTCATAAGACAATATTTGCAACCTCATGACACTGTAACAGTTTTGAATGTATTTGCAATTTTCAAAAACTGAGTCAAAATTGTTTTGAATGAACATATTTTAATAAACTACATCTGGTCAGTTCCACTGTTTAAATGGATGAATATGAATAAAATTTGGGGGTACTTGGAGGTATCAGTATACAAAACAGGGGCAAAAATATTAATTTAAAAATATTGAAAGACATAAAATGCATTTACCTTTGAGTAAAGAAAATAGGGCAACTGTGTAAACAGGACATCTTTGTGGAGAAACTGTTGAGGTTTGACATGAAAACACTGCAGATTATGTGCTGTGATCTGCACTGTTTGACCATGCCACAGATCACCAACCTAGGAGACCCAGACACAGCCTGACCAGCTCATTTCAGCTGTCTCTAGCACTGACAGTGGTAACTAGGGTTGGCTCCGCCACAAGGAATCGGAAGGGTAAAGCTGTAAGTCAGGTAGAATAGAAACATTGCTTTCCTATGCTCACAGATGCTACTTTGAGCAACTCAAAAAAAATTGAGCAACTGCCTTCATTTTTCCCATTCTAGCTTCTGACTAAAACATTTTCTTATTCAATCACAGCGACCATTGCTCCATTTGAACAGATAAACTCCATCTTTGTGTTTCATGCACAAGGGCTAAAAGGATGTTAGTCTAGAATAGACCTGATTTTGAAATCTTGCAAAACAGTCTCATACTACATTTAGTAGAATTCTAATATTATTAAAAGTAAATTTAATAAAAAATGTTTGCTATCGCCACTGTAGTACAGTATTGTAAGAATACTTTGCCAAAAATATAAGCTATAGAAACCCAAGTGGAACTGAAACTCACAAATAATACTAAGACATGCCAAGTGTGATAGGCAAGATATCATAAAATGGCCCCTGAGGTTCCCACCGGCTGGT
>NW_011488074.1:0-481 GCF_000754665.1 Bison bison bison
GAAGTCAGTAGGTTTTAGGAAGCATTACTATGACCAAAACCAGTGACGGTGATGGAATTCCAGCTGAGCTATTTAAAATCTTAAAAGATACTGCTGCTAAAGTACTGCACTCAATAGAGCAAATTTGGAAAACAGCAGCTGCCACAGGACAGGGAAAGATCAATTTTCATTATAATTCCAAAGTAGAGCAATGCCAAAGAATGTTCAAATTACTGCACAGTTGCGCTCATTTCCCATGCTAGTGAGGTTATGTTCAAAATCCTTTAAGCTAGGCTTCTGCAGTACATAAACCAAGAACTTACAGACATACAAGATGGGTTTAGAAAAGGCAGAGGAACCAGAGATCAAATTGCCAATATTTGTTGGATCATGGAGAAAGCAAGGGGGTCCTGGTAAAACATCTACTTCTGCTTCATTGACTAGGTTAAAGCCTTTGACTGTGTGGATCACAACAAACTGTAGAAAATTCTTTAAGAGATGG
>NW_011488074.1:3575-3989 GCF_000754665.1 Bison bison bison
ATAGCCAAGGAAAGAAGAGAAGCAAAAGGCAAAGGAGAAAGGGAAAGATATACACAACTGAATGCAGAGTTTCCAAAGGATAACAAGGAGAGAAAAGAGGGTCTTCTTAAATGAACAATGCAAAGAAAGGGAGGAAAAGAATAGAATGGGAAAGACTAGAGATCTCTTTCAAGAAAATTGGAGCTATCAAGGAAACATTTCATGCAAGGATGGACATGATAAAGGACAGAAAACTCAAGGACCTAACAGAAGCAGAAGAGATTAAGAAGTGACAAGAATACACAGAAGAACTATACAAGAAAGGTCTTAACAATCCAGATAATCACAATGGTGTGGTCACTCACCTAGAACTGGATATGCTGGACTGTGAAGTCAGTAGGTTTTAGGAAGCATTACTATGACCAAAACCAGTGA
>NW_011488075.1:0-361 GCF_000754665.1 Bison bison bison
TGTATTATTCTAAGTATGTTGTTGTTGTCTAATTACTCAGTATGTCTGACTCTTTGCAACCCTGTGTACTGTAGCCTGTCAGGCTCTGTGCATGGGATTTCCCAGGCAAGAACCAACCCAAGAGTGGGTTGTCATTTCCTACTCCAAGGGATCTTTCAGACCCAGGGATTGAACTCATGTCTCCTGCACTGTCAGCCAAATTCTTTCCCACTGAGCCACCTGGGAAGTTTAACATAAGTCTCTTAGAATTCAGGTAAATAATGCAAAGTTGGATATAGAAACAGCAGACAAACCAGAGATCAAATTGCCAACATCCGCTGGATCATCGAAAAAGCAAGAGAGTTCCAGAAAAACATCTACT
>NW_011488075.1:4817-5218 GCF_000754665.1 Bison bison bison
CTCGTTTTTGTAGATTGCATCCAAGTACTGCATTTCAGACTCTTTTGTTGACCATGATGGCTACTCCATTTCTTCTGAGGGATTCCTGCCCACAGTCATAGATATAACAGTCATCTGAGTTAAATTCACCCATTCCAGTCCATTTCAGTTCGCTGATTCCTAGAATGTCGACATTCACTCTTGTCATCTCTTGTTTGACCACTTCCAATTTGCCTTGATTCATGGACCTGACATTCCAGGTTCCTATGCAATATTGCTCTTTACAGTATCAGACCTTGCTTCTATCACCAGTCACATCCACAGCTGGGTATTCTTTTTGCTTTGGCTCCATCCCTTCATTCTTTCTGGAGTTATTTCTGCACTGATCCCCAGTAGCATATTGGGCACCTGATATGGGTACT
>NW_011488076.1:0-339 GCF_000754665.1 Bison bison bison
AACAAAAAAATGTTCATCTTACCTATGGTCACAGAGTAGGAAAAATGGGATTTCTTGGTCCTTAATATTTAAGTATTCACTAGAGTTCATCCAGGCCCCCCTGAGGAGATAAACCTAGACAGCAGGTTTGAGATTCCTACTGTGGAGAATTTATAGTGTTCCCTCAGAATGGATCACTTGGGCTCTGGTATTAGGCTGCAAAGAGACATTTTTGGAGCAGCCCTCACTGGGATCCATGATTCAGGTTCATGCTTGGTGCATGAGAGGAGAATGGTAGGAGGGCTTAGGACTAAGGATTCGGTATCAGAATCCCCATTTCCCCCAGTGAGCGATAATTCT
>NW_011488076.1:3519-4644 GCF_000754665.1 Bison bison bison
GCTCCTCTCTCACTTGGATTCTTCACTTCTCCCTAGTCTCTCAGATTTGATGGGAAAGGGGAGATGGGTCATGTAAGAAAGCAGCTTCCATCGAAGCCCTGCAGTGCACCAGAATCTGACAGGCACATTATACACAGGGTCAGGCTTGCACTTCTCTGTCCCCAGGTGACCCTGCAGGATCATCTCATCACTCACTGCCTTCAGCTGCACACAGAGGAACACATCATCTACCTCCATTATACACCCCCAGTGCTAACTGTGATGGGAAGAGTTTGCTTAAATCATCTTCCAAGTGCCCCAGTGCCTAGCACAATGCCTGGCTCACAGTATGAACAAAAATATGTTCTCTGAAATTAATTGATAATTTCAAAAGTCACATTATTGATCATGGGATCCTAGACTCTGCCTCCTTTATTCCCGACTCACAGGAACTTCCAACTCCATTTGAATTCTCCTACCGTCCAGTTAGTTGTCTACTCATCTCCCGCAGAATAAACACTTGACCTTACCAATCCTATGTCCAGCTGCCTACTGGAAAACTCTCCTCAGATGGACTTCAAACATGTTCCAAATAAAACTCATTTTTTTTTTTTTTTTACCAATTTTCATTCTCCAGTTTCCTACTGGTGAATGGTATTACTCTACATTCAATCTATAAAGTTGCTAATATTGGAGTCATTCTAAACTCATTTCTCTCTTTGCTCCTGATCTTGATGGTGTAACTTCCACCCCTCACAGGGACACCTCCTCCTCTGTCTAACTGACTTAATACAGTCTAACAGCTTCCTACAGACAATCACCAGCTCTCTCGCTAGAAACCCACTTTCCACCCTATATAGCAAGTACCACTTTCTGAAATCCAGATATGAATGCATCATTCACTTGCTTAAAAACCCCTACTGGGGTTCTCTGGTCTGGAGATCAAGTACAACTTCTTAGTGTGGCATATATATCAATTTGCCAACAAAGATCCATCTAGTCAAAGCTATGGTTTTTCCAGTAGTCATGTATGGATGTGAAAGTTGGACCATAAAGAAGACTGAGCACCAAAGAATTAACGCTTTTGAACTGTGGTGCTGGAAAAGACTCTTGACAGTCCCTTGGACTCTAAGGAGATAAAATCAA
>NW_011488076.1:7476-9884 GCF_000754665.1 Bison bison bison
TGGGACCTCATGCCTGGGATTGCCACTCCAGTGAGACTATAATTTTCTTGAGGCAAGAGGTCTCAGTATGATTCGAGACTCTGCTTGGCACTGAATGAATGCATTTTCATGTTTGTTGAGCTTCATCTTGGAAACAATAGTAGATTACATTTGGGAAGTTTACAATCCCGGCTGTACACCAGAATCACCTGTGGAGCTTTCTGAACAAACCCTTAAGCCCATCCCTACTCCTGGACAATTAGTCAGACTCTCTGTGGGTAGGATCAGGCATTTGGTATATAAAAACCTTCCCAGATGAGTCTGATGTGCAGCCAGGGTTAAGAACCACTCCTCCAGCCTTGGTTGTGTGAGAAAGACAACAAACCCCTATGGTCAATACTTACTTTTTAGCCCAGGACACAGTTAAAGGGCACAATAGCAACTGTGTGAGTCATGTGTTCATTTCTAAGCAAATGGGAAATCTTCTGACTGAAACAGGGGAACAGGTTGAAGAAACTGAAGATGAAAAACGAAGATGACCCTTCCTCTCCTTCCCTGTGTCCCCCTTACAAAAAAAAAAAAAATAATAATAATAACAAGAGATTAATGTCGTCTGGCTCACCTTTTCGAATGGTCCAAACGTGGACCTCTACCTGAGGTGGTCTCTCTGTCTCCAGTGCTATTTTTCTGGTGGTCTCCCCGTCCTCCATGAACACAGACTCATATACAGGCATTGTTTCTTCTCCACAAAAGTAGCCTTTGCTGTCAAAGCTTTGGCCTGGAAGTTCTTCTGGAATCAGGAAGTGAGTAGAGATTTGTCATGGTTTTCCAAAAGTCAGAGCAAACCTCTGCATTTATGTAGTCTCAGCATTCACGGCGCTGCACAAGCATCAGAAGTGGACAATCTACAAGGACATTCCTACAGGGATAGAAATCCCACCAACATTTCACTGCCCCTGTAACAGTCACTAGATCACAAAAGAGCACATGACCTTTAAGTCCACATGATGACAGAACACTGGCCCCAAACCCACAATGGATCCACCATCACTTGAAAAGTGGAGCTTCATGAAGAGCAAGAATGTGACCAGATACAAAAGTGCTGGGCACTTAAGGGAACAGAGGATTTTCCATGCTTGGTCAGGATCATGGTTGGCCTTGCTCAGTGTTGCCAACAGAGACCCAAGGAATGGGCTGATGGAAGGCCTCAGTTAACTTCCCTAACATCATTTAGGTATACTTGGAAAACATTTATGACACTCATTTATGAGCATATACTTGCCCAAAGGATCTATCCAAATAGGGCTGACATTTCTGAATGCTCTTTGATTTGTTTTCAAGGGGAATGCTAATACCGGATCAACACCGGTGCCAAAACCTAGATGTCAGATTAGTCATATGTGCACTATGCCAAATGAACGGTTGGAAGACACAAAAAAGTTGCTCAAATCCCTCAACTGTGGATCATTTAAAGTATAAACTAAATTGTTGGATTTCAACTTCCAGGCATAGGGATACCAGCCCTCTCACTCCTCCTGCTCTATGCTCCCCTTTCCTCAGCCCCCTACCAAAAGAAGTTGCCCTTGGTTGGTTATCAGTGAGTTAAGTTCTTACTGGCCTTGTAATGAACACCCTCCTTGGCTCTGTATTTAAAGTGTAACGCTCAAATCAGGAACAACAAAGAAAAGCTGAGGACACCCTGACAGATTTTGAATATGTGCAGAAGCCATCTGTAAGTATATCTGATGAAACCATTGGGTGTTGAGTGCTTTGGACCCGTGACTCTAATTAGGGGGATTCACTCTTACCCTATCAGACGCATCTGGACTAGAGTTTGTATTCAAATTGCTATTGCGTGTCTCTTGCTGACTTGATTACCTCTCCCATTCCCACCACCATTTGGGCACTATAAGGACAAAATCCTAGTCTTCTCTGGGTGATTCCAGGTTGTACTACACAATTTGCAGATTATCCTAGAGTCAAGCTTACTTTCCCCTTTTGTCTTTCTTTTCCGTAATTTAATTACTTGGTGGGCTGGTCTTTTTTGGTGAAATGCTAGGTAATTAAGGGATGTGTGCTAGCACTTTCCAAATGAGTGGAGGGGGGAAGAGGTCACGGAGTATACAGGATCCTCTGTATATCAATTACCAGCTTTAGAATGAGAGCCTGGTTCATGTGTTAAATCCTGCTCACCAGCTATAGCTATAACTGCCCTAAGAAATCCATGAAGGGACTGCAAGTACCTACAATATGCTAAAAATTTCTCCCAGTGTCCTGAAAAGTCAGCCTGTCCCACAACCCCTCCCCTCCAAGAGCTTAATTTACTCACTACAAGGGATTGACAAACAAAAAAATCCATTAGTGATTCATCCAGGCTGGCACATGAAAATATTAAGAGTAAATAAACAGACTGTATCTTTTGAACTACC
>NW_011488076.1:11895-14730 GCF_000754665.1 Bison bison bison
TGTTAGACCCTTGACAGGAGAGAACACTGTATTGGTGGACCTACTTCTAAGTGACACTAAAAGGCTTGGGGTTCCAGTTAGATCGTAAACTTGGAAGTTATAAGGTCATAGTGGCTGGGTGGCCGCCACGTTCCTATCCGCAGAATGTGCTCTCTCCCTGTCCCTACTAAGTATCTCTCATCATCAACCTTAATGCTCCAATCCTCCACTTCATATCAGATAGCTCCTGGCCTTCCTATCCACACATTGCCCCCTGTTCACTTTGGAAGATGAAGGTTGTTACATTAAGAAAGATTTTGTTTGTGCTATAAATCAGTGCTCCTCAAACTTTAATGAGCATTGGAATCACCTGGGCAACCTTGTTAAAATGCAGTTGGTCTGGGGTGGGACTTGAGAACCTGCCTTTCTAACTAGCTCCCAGGCACTGCTGGTCCAGAAATCATACTTTGATTAGCAAGACCATAAACCAACCGGAGCCTCCAGCAGTGGTTCCCAAAGTTGTCTGCAAATTACAGACAAGAAGGCCTGGGGGTCTTCTAAAATTCCAAACCCCAAGCTACACCTCAAATGACTTAAATCATAATCACTGGGGATGAGACATAGGTATTTTTAGAAGCTCTCTGGGGGATTCCAAGGTGCAGAGAAGTTTGGGAACCATTGGCCTACATGAAGATGCTCAAAATACATATATACATTGACTAAGTTCGTGTTTACCTGCTACTCATGAGGAATTGCCTAAATTGAATAAATGATTTAACTCTTTGCCTACATTTTAAAACATTTGTTCTTTTTTTTTTGAATCTATGTTTACAATAATGCTTTGCAGGTAAACATAAGAAATGACAAATTCATGTGCCTGGAAGTGACTAATTCATTCAGTCCTAGAATGTTAGAGCTGGGAAAGCCATAAGAAATCTTTTCTAACTCTCTCACTTTATAGAGAAAGAAACTGAGGCTCAGAGAGGTGAAGTGACTCATTCTAGGTACACAGGAAACCAGTGGCAGAGCCAGGGCCAGAATGCTTGATTACCAATCCAGTACTCTGTCAACCCCAATACTATGGACTGTGTTTTCCTCTAGCTCATGTGTCAAAACCACCATTTAACTAATCGATTGCCTTTATTAAAACAAACAAACAAACAAACAAACACTTCACATCTTCTACTGGCCTGGAAAAAACAATGGGCTGGAAGCGACCTGGGTTCCAACCTTGGTTTTATTATCTATTTCTGTGACTGCGGGCAAGTCACTTCACTTTATACACCTTAATTTTCTTTTCTTTAATAGAGAAATGATAATATCATAGGATTTTAGTACTGGTAGGAAGCTTGGATATCAACTGATCTGGCACATTTCCAAAGTCACACAGCAGCTTAGGACCAGAACCCACTCTCCTTCCACTGTACCTCATCCATTTCTAGTCCTGTCTGCAAAAGAAAATGGAAGTAATTGTGCTTTGACAAGTTAAATGGTGATATTAACGGAGGTGGCTATTGTCCTTCCTAATAATCACAACAACCTAACTTCTCTAGGATTTAGAAAAGCAAGGTTTAAGTTCAGTCCTTATGGCTACATGGGTTCAGAGGTGTGGTAGACACAAGCAAATCCCCAGCCAATTTCTGGTAAGTCAGTGTCTTCCAAGCACCCACCTTATCAGCTCTTCAAAAGGGGAGCGAATGTAGCTCCTTATTAGCAATTAGTAGCACTATTACTGTTACAATTACATGGCAGGTTTCTGATGCTCAAAGAACATTGAGGATGACTATGTGGGGAATCTTGGTCAACCAAAGGCAGGGCTTCCAACCAACGCACCTTTTGCCTTTTTACCTGGACACACCTTGCAGCACTTTCCGTCTATTTTTTGAGGATACTTGCAGGGGTATCGATTGGGGCAGTGGATTTTCTTGCACTCTTGCTTGGTGACATTACAAGTGCACAGCACACACTCCACAATGCCAAATGCCCGGAGGTTTGGGTGCCAGGACTCGCCATGGGAATAGGTCTTTCCATTGGAAACACACACTGGAAGAGAACGCAGGACTGGAAATTAAAGGCTAGGGAGCTGAAATGGGCCCCTGTACTCAGAACCCAAGCCCTGAACCCCTTAAGACATCAAGCATCCTTCATTCTTGTTGTGGCCATAGAGATAGGTTCACAGAGCAGCTTCTGTAACCAAAAAGAGCGTGGGCCTTGTTCCACTGTCAGCAATTATTCCAGATCTTCAACAGGTCTCTGGATGCCCACAAGTGCCTGACACACAGTAGGCCATCAATAAATATCTTCTAAATGGAGGAATGAATGGATGCATGAAAGCAGAGTTCTGTGTGTCCTGGGTGTCTGATAAGGAACCTCCTAGAATGCTGCATTCAGACCTGCAGTTCCACAGAGGACTGGGATGGCCCAAGTGGATGTGCTTCTAGGGATGAAAATCTCCCAGGAAGGTTTGTTGCCCGGGGAGGCTAGAAGCAAACACTACTGCTCTTCTCAAAGTGCCGAGTTTTTCCAGATCCTGAAGCAAATCCCTTCAGGTCAAATGCTATGAGAATCTGATCTAGTAACACAGGTGGGTATGGAGAGTAATAGTGCTAGCTTACTCTCTGACATGGGAAAGAAAGTGCTGAGACAAGATTGAGAGGGAAAGGACCCACCCCTCCTGGGTAAATGGTGGAAGGTAGCTTTTTTTGCCTCCAATCTTCTGGTAACATCCCATCTCTTCATAGTGGCTGTAGAGATTTGGCTACAGTGAATCACTGCCTGCCCTCCAGCTACCTTTTGGTGATCTCACATTTATTGAGTGGAAGAGAAGTCACCAGCTCCATGTTATTTTTTGGGGGG
>NW_011488076.1:15400-19072 GCF_000754665.1 Bison bison bison
TAGGCTGGACCCAAGAATGATGGGGTCTTATTGTTTCTCCTCTTGGGGTCTAGCAAGGGACAGAGGAGATGTATCTCAGAGGAGTATGCTGTCAGCAGGAAGGACAGAAGCACGGCAGGCAGGACCCACAGTGATGGAGAGCCAGGTTACCTCTCCCCTAAACATTTGGACTAGGGGAATCATCCAGACCAGGTGAGAGCCTACACACTGAAAGTAATACAGTGAGATCGATTCTCTAGGGTAAAACACAGCCTTCTCCTCACCAACAAATTCTCAAGATGATTTTGAGTCATCCAGCTGGGGTGTTGGGAGTTGGAGGTGGGCACAAGTGACTCTCCAATGAACTATAATAGAAAAAGGTCAGGAGAGAACGGCTGAGTCCAAATTAATGGCGGGAACGAATAAATGTAAACCAGCTGGGGCTTTTGTAGGACATGGAGAAATGAAGGGATGAGCCTCTGCCCTGAAAATGAAGAGGTCTGTGGAAATTATGGGATTTAGGATTTTTCAAAGTCCATTTCCCCTCCTGTTTTTTAAGACTTTGAAATTCTTTCAGAGCAAATGGAATCTATTCAAGGCAATTTAAGATTGAAAATCAAACTGCATCTTTACCTAAACTCCTCCTTTAGTAAATTCATATCAGAATGCCTTGGAATTTCAAAATAATAAATTTCAAATCAAACCCAGATCAATAGTAAATATTTCCAATTCTGCTAATAGATCACCATTTTTTATTAAGAGTTTTATTTTGAATGTTCTTCTTTTAAGCCTCTTAGTTTCAAAAGCAATTAATTTTTTTTAAAATCTGTAATCTGAAATTTACATCTAACTAGTAACAGATGTGATCAACTAGCTTTGGCCTGACTAGCTTTGTTGAAATTTATAGTAGGGGTTCTTTTAACGGATTGTTTTTCACCCATGTTATTCAATCATTTGGTTTAATAATTTATTACTTTTAACCCATTCAGAGAACTGTCTTTGGTTTTTCTTTTAAAGGAAACAAAACATGTTTGTGGTTTCATAATAAGGAACCAGCTGAGCTTGTGCTCTGATGAACTGGTTGACAGGATGCCTAGAAAAGTAAGAAGCAGTCAATTATTTGATTGAATTTCTCTCCCCACCCCACTACTGGTGGGGTAGGGAGGTGCGGTGCAGGGTCTCAGTGGAGAACTATGTGCAGGAGGGAATGGGGCTGTGGATTCGTGTGGGTGCCTGCTGTAGTCAGCTGGTCATCTGAGTGGGCTACACAGTGGTACTAACCTAATCAGTCTGCCTGTGGCTCAGCCAGGAGGTTTCTGGATTTCTCAATGGATTACTCATTTCTAAGCATAATCTCCTCCTATGAATTAGAATCCCTGCATGTGGAGCCTGGAATAAGTACCTTCAACAAGAGTCCCAGGAGAAGCTGGGGCAACGAGGGGTAAGAATTGCTATTTCTAAGGTTCGGATGAGAAATTTAGAAGCGTTTAGAGCTGAGTACCTTTGAAGATTGGGTGTTCGGGTGGAAAACCAACCACCTTTCATCTTGTTAAAGCCCCAGTGAACTTTCCCAAATGACTTTCAAGCCCCAGGGGCATGGGATAAAATGCTGGATGGTGCATTAGATTCACAGCTTTCTCACCTTTTGTCCTTAAGGACAGATATGCCTGAAATATAAACTATGGCCTTTGGACTGACAGTCCCCTGGAGCTGCTTGTCCACGCTGGCATGGTAGACTGGATGGTAAGTGATCCATGTGGGAATGTCTGATATGCACGGGATAAAGGGTCCTTTCCTAGCTCCAGTCCTCCAAAGACTGGGGCCGCTGAGGCCCCGACTGGGTGTGGTACCAAAGAAGCCTGTCCCTTACCTTGTCCATGCTTGTGTTTGTTATTGATGACGATCTGCACGATGGTCCCTGAGGCTTGCTGCGAATCCATGAGTGCTCCCCGGTGACTTCTGGCCCCGGGAAAGCGGGGCAGACCTCCAGCCTGTCGGCTCGGTGGAGGATCATAGTGTGAGCGGTGGTAAGAATGCCTCTGTGAAATGACAAAAGGACAAACTCAGCCCCCTCCGATTCTGCCCATGAGGAGACCAAGACGAATCTAGCTACCTTAGAGGTTGTTTGATGAGTTTTGGTGATGAGCTCTAATCTTAACTCCATGTCCACCCAAACCCAATAGAGACATTGGGATGTGTAGGATGAACAGCACGGGTAGCATGCTGAGATGTCTCTCTCCTTGTAGGAGACTGGACTAGATTCACAGACTAGCCTCAAGGGAGAACATAATCCCCCAGGGTAAAGTATCTTTCCTGTTCCCAAGAATCTCACCTTTGGGTTTAAGAAGTTAGATTGTTGCCTGCAATACAAGGCAGAGTGTGATAGAGGCCAAAGGATAAGGATAAAATGCTGTGTAAATTAAGACCAAGACAGAGAACTTGTAGTCGTGGAGAGTTTGTGACCTGGGCCATGAAGGGTAAGCAGACTTTTTACAGGCACACTTGGTGAGGAATATTTCAGGCAGAGATTTCCAAGTTGAGAAGGTGTAGCAGAGAACATAGAATCCATAAAAGGGAACAGTTGGAGGATAACGTTCCAAAAGTGGGTTAGAGCCAGATCATGGAGGACTTGAAATGACAGGCTAAGGGGCGAGGACTTTATTTGGTAGGCAACAGAGGTGAGAGTATAGAAGTCTTTCAGGGATTTTCTTTTTAAGTATGGGGGGGAAAAAGCTGTGTTTCAAAACACTGAGTCCTGATAATGTGTAGGGTGAACTGGATAGAAGGAAGAGGCAGGAGGCAAGTCTCATCTGGATAAGAGGTACTGACATGCAGGCAGATGCAGGCAATGAGATGAGGTCACACAGCAGGGCACAGATACCCCAGACGTTTTATGGACAGAAGCATTGATTGTGTAGGATGATACTAGAATGTCAGCTCCAGAGGTGAAGACTTTGCTGTATCCACCGCTGTATCTCCAGTGCCTTAAAATAGTCTCCAGCCTCTAGAAGGTGCTCATCAGAGCCTTGTTGAATGGATCAAGGAAAGCTGCAGTCCCTCATGAAAGCTTAGAGTCTTGTAGTACAGATGACTCCATCACTGCTCTTTCAGCGAGGGTTCAAGACACACGATGAGTCCATATTCTGCTATGCATCCCTCATCCAGGAGATGAAGTAGAATAGGGGTAGAGGAGAATGGAATGGACATAGGCTACAACCTTAAGGCTTAAAACCAAATAATAGTGTGTTTTAGGGGTAATTGTCAGGGGTAAGAGAAGGGGGATCCCCTGAAAGAACCAGGCAATTAAAAAGGAAGATCCTTATATTCAATGACAGAAATATCAGGGAACATTGAGATGGTAGTTATGGGGTCCCCTGACCCCACCATCCCATAAAACATTTATTATAGTTATGCTCTATAGATACATATGTAGCAAATTTAGCTTTGGGAATTATTATTACTCTTCTGGTTAGGGGGTGGGAAGGCCTTGGTGGGAGAAGGAGAGAGTGAATAGGAGCTGGAGTAAGAGAAAGAGAACATTAATTTTATATCCAAGAAAAGCCCATGCTGGTACATTGCTATAAAAACTTACACAATAAGAATTTACATCAATTTATTATCATGCACACAGACAGTATTCTCAGTGCAAATATTTTTCATTCCCACAATGGCTCATATGTCTTTTTCTGCCAC
>NW_011488076.1:22558-23375 GCF_000754665.1 Bison bison bison
GGGAGACTGATATCCTCTCCTATCTAGGATCTGGAAGGAATCTCACTTAGTATAAAGCTGGTATATTGCTAGATGGAGAAAATCCTTCCTTGGGGTCTATAGGAACCCGCAAACTGAAAAGCCCACTCTCTCTTGCAGGAGTGCTGTTTTTTCAAGACATCCAGAGTATTCTCCACTCCACCCACAAATCCTTCTCCACTCATTTGGAAACAGGAATGTCTTGAAAAGAATATGACCTCGCAATAAAACAAATGCAAATCCTTTAATCTCACTGCTGAGGGCGTTGGCAAGCTGGGGACATGAAGTCAGAAGTGGCACATGTGATGACCTTTGCCACACTGAGATGTTGTGTTGGTACTCATTATTTTATTAGGTCCTGGATCAACACTTCTGACCTATAATTCCTTACCTTATATACAATGTCTGTTGAGAACTAATTCCTAAAATTTTCAAAATCATTTAAATTTATTACAAAACTAATTCATGCTCATTGAAATATATCAAATAATACAGAAGATACAACACAAAGGTGGCGCTAGTGTTAAAGAACCCACCCACCAATGAAGGAGACCTAAGAGGCACTGGTTCCATCCCTGCGTTGGGAAGAGCCCTGGAGGAGGGCATAGCAACCCACTCCAGTATCCTTGCCTCAAGAATCCCAAGGGCAGAAAAGCCTGGTGGGCTATAGTCCATGGGGTCTCAAAGAGTTGGACACAACTGAAATAACTGAGCATAGAGCACGCACGCAGCTTTCTTCCTGCCCACTTGCACCCCTTTGAGAGTATCACTCTTAATACCTTGGTATATAATCTTCTAG
>NW_011488076.1:27450-27965 GCF_000754665.1 Bison bison bison
ACCTTGATCCTGGGAAAGATTGAAGGCAAAAGGAGAAGGGGGTGGCACAGAATGAGATGGTTAGATAGCATTACCAACTCAATGGACATGAACTTGAGCAAACTCCAGGAGATAGTGGAGGACAGGGAAGTCTGGCATGCTGTAGTCCATGGGGTCACAAAGAGTCAGACATGACTTAGTGACTGCACAATTAAAGGACTTAGCATCCTGTAGCTTTAGAGATGTATAGGACTTCATCTATTTTGAAAATTTGTCCAACAGTTCCATTTAACAGGTGGAGAAACCAAGGCTCAGAGAGGGCAAGGAGCCATTCACTCATATAATCAGTTGACGACAGCTAACACCCTGAATTCCAGATTTCCCTGCTCCCAAATAAGTGTATTCATTCTATAAGGACCTGTCCTTTTTATTATTTGTGTTATTCATGGATGTATCACCATGATCTATAACAGTACCTGATACATAATAGTCACTCAATAAATACTCATCAAATGATGGAATTAGGAAATCTTCTT
>NW_011488077.1:0-670 GCF_000754665.1 Bison bison bison
AATCAGTTCTAATGAGGTGGATGAAACTGGAACCTATTATACAGAGTGAAGTAAGCCAGAAAGAAAAACACCAATACAGTATACTAACGCATATATATGGAATTTAGAAAGATGCTAACAATAACCCTGTGTACGAGACAGCAAAAGAGACACTGATGTATAGAACAGTCTTATGGACTCTGTTGGAGAGGGAGAGGGTGGGAAGATTTGGGAGAATGGCATTGAAACATGTATAATATCATGTATGAAATGAGTTGCCAGTCCAGGTTCAATGCACGATACTGGATGCTTGGGGCTGGTGCACTGGGACGACCCAGAGGGATGGTATGGGGAGGGAGGAGGGAGGAGGGTTCAGGATGGGGAACACATGTATACCTGTGGCGGATTCATTTTGATATTTGGCAAAACTAATACAATTTGTAAAGTTTAAAAATAAAATAAAATTAAAAAAGAAAAAATAAAAAAAAAAATAATTGATATTAGTTATACAGGTAGAAGGGCTTCCCAGGTGGAGCTAGTGGTAAAGAACCTACCTGCTAATGCAGGAGACCAGAGACATGGGTTCAATCCCTGGATTGGGATCCCTTGAAGGAAATCATGGCAACCTACTTCAGTATTCTTGCCTGGAGAATCCCATGGACAGAGAAGCCTGGTGGGCTACAGTCCAAAG
>NW_011488077.1:4434-7181 GCF_000754665.1 Bison bison bison
CTTTTAGTCTTCTTTTGGCCTCTTTTGTTACATAGAATTTGGGTCAGTGTCAAAAATCTTGAAAATTACTGGAAATGCAAAAAACCTGCTGACTGAGTCAATCAAGAAACTGAATAAAAAATACTTCCATAGAAAAATAGAAACTATATTAGGTATTTCAACAGAGTCTAATACAAGGAATTAGTTAAATAAGCAGTAAAAGCAAAAAGGGAACACTGAGGCAACAAAGAGGCCCAGGTCAGGTCTCAGAACTCTGAGGAGGGTGCACTGCTCAAGTGATTCTGGCACAACAGAGGACAAAGTGAGGCTAGTTCTGGAGTGCCAAACAAAGGTAGAGACTTGGTCTTGTCATAGCTTCCTGAGCAGTAAACAAAGTGCAGATAATTCTGACATTCATTTGTGGACTGTACATTTTTTCCACCATTCCTTCCATGACTTACTCCTTTTCATTTTTCAGATTTCATCAGGGAGAACTTTCTTGAGCACTTTATTCAAAATACTACTAACACAACCACGTATACAATTTCATAGCATACTCTTTCCTTCAAAATACTCCTCACAATTTATATGTTATTTGTTCAATTATATATGCTTCTCTGTCTCACTGGACTTCGAGTTCCATGGAGTAAGGTCCTGTTTATTTTTAGTCATTTGTATCCCCAGAAATTAACACATTGAAGGCACTCATTAAATGTCATTGAAAAAGTGAATGAACAAATTTCACCAATTTAGCTTGGTGCTAGGAATGCACAAAGCCTAATTTACAAATATACTGTTCTCCTTTACACAGACTGTCTTCTCTGTGCTCTCAAGAACCTACCATATTTAGGGATACAAAATCCCAGCCAAGTTTTAATTTTTTGTGTGTCTTTTAATCTTATTATGATTAATCCTAACATATCTTATGGGGCTTCCCAGGTCACCCTGTGGCAAAGAATCCACCTACCAATGCAGGAGATGTGGGTTTGATCCCAAAGTAGGGAAGATCCCCTGGAGGAGGAAATTCTCCAGTATTCTTGCCTGGAGAATTCTATTGATAGAGGAGCCTGGCAAGCTATAGTCCATGGGGTTGCAAAGAGTAGGACATGACTGAACACATATACACATACCTTATAGGTTTGTTGTAAGAAACAATTAGAGGCATATTTATGAACATACTGTGAAATGCATAAAAAAACACAACAGTGCCCAGCAGCACCACCATCATTGCTATCACAGGGTTTTGGGGGTTTTTTGGTGGGGAGGGGACAATACACATAACAGTCTGACATAGTCAACATTACAGGAGCTCTAAAACTTTATGCCAAATATACACAAATGCCAATCAGCCAGTACATATTACAAGGATCCCTGGTATGCAGGGAACAGCTATTTAGTGAACAAACAGACCCAGAGTCTTTATTATTTGAAGCAAATTTTATAATTGAACACTAAACCATGTAGAGAAGCCACATTGTTTCAAGGCCACAGCCCAGAAAAAAAATAACATTTAACATTTTCTTTTAATAGGCTTTCAAAGAGACAGCCAAACATGTTCTTATAGCAAGCCTATGATATTGTTATCCCAAGGATTGAGACTTGATTTGCAATTCACATGATTTTCAATTTCTTATTGTTATGTCCCTCCACCTCCACCTATAACTCTCAGAAACTGTTTCCTGATGCTGCTTTCTGGCTGCCTATGATCCCAAATTGTGTCAGTGATCTCTCAAACTTTCTCTATCCTTCTGAAATAAAAATAATTTGAAGTAGTATAAAGAATAATGGAGTAGGAACCCAGAAATCTGAGTCTAGTCCCAATATTTTCACTGACCAGGTAAACTTTGACTGATTTCAATATTAGAGGCTCAGTTTTCCCATCTGTAATATACAAGAATAAGATTGGAATTGAATCACTAAGAAGACTTTTAAATCTAATATTTGTGCATGTGTATGATTCTAGAAGAAGTTTGCTTTGTTTTATCCCAATATGACCCTTTTCTCTGCCATGTGCTAATATCTGATACTAGGTTGTTTATCAGATAAATCAATACTCATCAATATTCAGCAAACTACTGTGTTACTCTTGCCAGTGAACAGAATGGGTTAACACAGTGAAAACACATGTCTCTTCAAAGAGGACTTTCCCTTGAAGAAAAAAAATTTTTATGTATGTGTGGGAAAGAGACTTTTGGTAAGATGACCTTACTTCTCATGAAGTAAATGCACTTATGAATTGGAAGGGACAGTAATGGTCTAAATCTAATATCTATGACATCACCTCAAAATATCTTGAGCATATAAAAACCAGTAGTCCCTATTGCTCTTAGATAATAGAAATCATTTAATTGTCCAGCTTGTATTATCATTATTGGTTACCATTATAATAGAAAACAATGACAATTGCCCCATTTCTTGACTCTCCGGCCCCAGGTTTCCATGAGAACAAGCAATTCCTATGGCCTGCTGTGCAGCCTGCCTGGGAAGATTTAGGGATTGGAACTACTGATTTCTACTTTTGTGTAGTTGAATGAAGCTGTTAGTGAATATACCCTTTAAGCTGCTGCCAGTCACCTGATCTTTTTTCTTTGTTAAGAAAAACGTGAAAGTGTTAGTTGTTCAGTTGTATCCAACTCTTTGTGAGCCAGTGGACTGTAGCCTGCCAGGCTTCTCTGTCCATGGAATTCTCCAGGGAAGAATACCAGAGTGGCTTGCCATTCCCTTCTCCAAGGGATGTTCCCAACTGAGGGATCAAATCCAGGTCTCCT
>NW_011488077.1:9668-10446 GCF_000754665.1 Bison bison bison
CTTCCAGTGAATATTCAGGACTGATTTCCTTGAAGAATGACTGGTTTGATCTCCTTGCAGTCCAAAAAGATTCTTAAACGTATGAATAACAAGCAAGCAAATAAGGAAAATCATAAAACTTTTTGAAAAGTAAAGACCTGAGTAAAGTTGTAGGACATATTATATAAACACAGTTAATCTAAGGAAATGTTTCCCTGAGCACTGATGGAAAAAATGGTCAGAGCATATTTGTGCTACAAATCACATGCAGAGACAATAGAATAAGTAGGTCTCCAAAGTCAGCGGCATACCCTGAAAGACAAAACCAGGTACACCTTGCTTATAATCAGACTGGAGTATGTAGGCCATGCAGTAAGTGGAGCCTTCCATAAATTATACAAACACTGGGAAGTAGCAAAAAAGACAAGACTAAATAAGAAAACATGAAAACACATGATATTTACAATTCTAATGCTGGGTGAAGTAAATTCTGCTAGTGATAAGATACAGCATTTAAAATGCTGATCTCAGTGATAAAGGTAAACAAAGCTTCAATTGAATCACAATATGCAAATAGTTTGGTTAAGAAAAGAGAAAACACACTTAGAGTTAGGGGATTAAAACTATAGGAGAGAACCAGAGGAGCAAAGGTCAAGGAAGGCAGCCCTAGCTCCCAGTTACCACTATTTCTCAGGAAATCAGAAGTTGCTAATATAATTCACAAGAGAAACTGTAGAAAACATTACCACTAATCCCAGTTGGCTCAATCATCAAGGTGGATGATTTGGGTGAGAATTTA
>NW_011488077.1:14431-15072 GCF_000754665.1 Bison bison bison
AACTCTTTCAATTCATCCCACCCTCCCTTCCCTCCCTTGGTGTCTATATGCTTGTTCTCTATGTTTATTTCTACTTTGCAAATAAGATCATCTATACCATTTTTCTAGATTCTACATATATGTGTTAATATATGATATTTGTTTTTAGGAGATTCCATAGCTTGCCCAAGATCATGAAGTTAGGACTTGTACCCTTGCAGTCAGATTCCATGCTCTTGATATTATAACATAAATCCTTGTAGCATTTCTCTAAATCTCCTTTGCCTAAGCCAGTTCAAGTGCCCTACAGTCGCCCCCAAGCAAGATAAAGAGGCTGATGGACACGATTACCTTTTTCTACAACCAACTTTAAAAGTTTAATTCTATCTGGCTCTCACTTTGCTGCCTCCCTTCTCCTTTTCTCTTTTCACTTTTTCCTTCCTTCTCTCTAGTTCACTTTGTACCTTTTGCAAGCTCATTTATTGACCATCTCCCCTATCTTCTTGATTATTCTCCGCAGCAGCAGGCAATAATATTGTCATTTTTCTATCTTTAAAAATCCTCTCTTGACTTGATTTTTCCCTTCAGCTTCAGCCCCATCTTTTCATTCTTTCCTAAACCCCCTTCAGTCAGGCTTTTGTACCCATGCCTACTGAAACTGC
>NW_011488078.1:0-338 GCF_000754665.1 Bison bison bison
TGAAAGAGGAGAGTGAAAAAGTGGGCTTAAAGCTCAACATTCAGAAAACTAAGATCATGGCATCTGGTTCCATCAATTCATGGCAAATAGATGCAGAAACAGTGTCAGATTTTATTTTTTGGGGATCCAAAATCACTGCAGATGGTGATTGCAGCCATGAAGGTAAAAGACGCTTACTCCTTGAAAGGAAAGTTATGACCAACCTAGATAGCATATTAAAAAGTAGAGACACTACTTTGTCAACAAAGGTCTGTCCAGTCAAGGCTATGGTTTTTCCAGGGGTCATGTACAGATGTGAGATTTGGACTGTGAAGAAAGCTGAGTGCCAAAGAATTAAT
>NW_011488078.1:3805-4126 GCF_000754665.1 Bison bison bison
GGAGCTTCAGCATCAGGCCTTCCAATGAATATTGAGGATTGATTTCCTTTAGGATTGACTGGTTTGATCTCCTTGCTGTCCAAGGAATTCATACTTGCTGTTCAAGGGGTTCATATTTGACTCTCAGCAGTTGCACATCTGAGAATGTATGTGAAGAAAATGGTTGATTGTTTGCAAAGATTTAGCTTCAGGGATATTTAAGACAGTTATTTATAATAGCTAACTGTTTGATGCTGCATAAATATCAAGCAGTAGCTGCTGCTGCTGCTGCTAAGTCGCTTCAGTCGTGTCCGACTCTGTGTGACCCCATAGATGGCAGCC
>NW_011488079.1:0-322 GCF_000754665.1 Bison bison bison
TGAAAACTACCTTCTGATAGGTTCCATTGATTTCATTTGTTCTGAACTCAGTGTCCTTCTTTTCTTGTATAACTAGGAAGAGTAGTGTGTTTTTAAAAATACTGATAAGGTGCCTGAAAAGTCTATAAAATCTCTAGAGAGGATTAACTGAAGTAAGCCAAAGGTCACCCTTAGTGTTCCTGTTTTAGTCCATTTTATAAAACTACAACTGCAGTGAACTTTGTATACCTGTCCTGTCATCAAAATAAAGTTCTGCTAAGTAACTTTTTTAATGTTTATATTATAGGTGAAGGGCAGCCATTTGCTTGAAAGAAGATAAACT
>NW_011488079.1:4745-5066 GCF_000754665.1 Bison bison bison
CAAGGGATTCTCAAGGCTCATCTCTAGCACCACAATTCGAAAGCATCAATTCTTTGGCACTCAGCCTTCTTAATGACCCAACTCACACATCTGTACATCACTACAGGAGAAACCATAGTTTTGACTCTACAGACCTTTGTCAGCAACGTGATGGCTCTGCTTTTGAATATGGTGTCTAGGTTTGTCATGGTCTTCCCTGGGGGCTCAGTGGTAAAGAATCTGTCTGTTATGCAGCACACTTAGGAGATATCGGTTCAATCCCTGGGTCAGGAAGATCCCCTGGTGGTGGGCATGGCAACCCACTCTAGTATTCTCATCTCG
>NW_011488080.1:0-306 GCF_000754665.1 Bison bison bison
TCTCACATCCATACATGACTACTGGAAAAACCATAGCCTTGACTAGATGGACTTTTGTTGGTAAAGTAACGTCTCTGCTTTTTAATATGCTCTCTAGGTTGGTCATAGCTTTTCTCCCAAGAAGCAAGCATGCATCTTTTAATTTCATGGCTGCAGTCACCATCTGTATTGATTATGGAGCCCCCCAAATAAAGTCTCTCACTGTTTCCATTGTTTCCCCATCTATTTGCCATGAATTGATGGGACCAGATACCATGATCTTAGTTTTCTGAATGTTGAGCTTTAAGCCAACTTTTTCACTCTCCT
>NW_011488080.1:406-988 GCF_000754665.1 Bison bison bison
CCGGGGGGCTGGTGGTCGGGGGGAGGCAGCCGCAGGAGCCTATCCACCAGGCAGGCTGGCCTCTGGCCCGTTTGAGTCTCAGGCCACCTGGTGTAACCCCGCCTCCGACACCCGCCCCAACCCTGCACCCCTCCCCGGGAGTTCCAGCCTCCACCGCTCCAGGTGGTTACAGATGGAGCTGTGCTCCCAGCTTCAAGTGCTGAAGCCCTAAGGCCCAGCAGAGGTTAAGGGTGAAGCCCTGATCCACAGGCCTGATGGCTTCATAAGAAGAGGACGAGACAGGGCTGCCTGGCCGTCCACTGGTGGGACTTTCAGTGCTGAGAGCCCAGGTTCGATCCCTGGTTGGGGAACTAAGACCCCATAAGCCATGAGGCATGGCTCGAGGGGAGAAAAAGAGCGTGAGAGACCAGAGCTCTCTCTCCACTGCTCAGAGGAAAGGCCGTGTGAGGACACGAGAGAAGTCGCAAGCCAGGAAGAGATGCCGGGGGAGGAACCAACCTCGACGGCACTCTGACCGTAGGCTCCAGATCCATGGGACACCCGTGCCGGCTGCGCGAGCCCCTGGCCGCGGTTCTCACCGTC
>NW_011488080.1:4373-4911 GCF_000754665.1 Bison bison bison
AAGGGTGGCCACCTTGTCCTGAGTCGCTGTCCCTCCTGTGTCTCCTCTGGACTGCCCCCCGCCCCTCCCCACCAGGCTTCAGAGCGTGGCCGCCAGTACGTGAGTCCCTTCCAGGGCCAACAATGCAGCTGCGGAGGCCAGGCAGCCCGTCTCGGTCTGCAGACACTTCTTCGCTCTGCTGACAGCTGCACATTTCCTGGGACGCAGAGCACCCCTGGCTTCTGGAGAGGCATGAGCGGAATCCCGGGCTTGCTGTCCTGGCATGCTAGGAGCCGATGATTTGCTAACTGCTAGGGACACCTGTTTTCTGATGAAAACTTGGCCTGTGGGCCCTGCCTGTTGGCCCCTCCAGCTGTGGAGCAGAGGGAGCAGCTGGGCCCCAGTAGGGTGGGCGTCTGGGGGAGCCGCGTGGTCAGCGGGGAAACTAGAGCACGGGGCTCAAGGGCGTTCCAGGTCGCAGAGCTCCGCCCATCTCAGCTGCAGGGTCGACAGGGCCTGACCAGGGAGCAATGTCCGCCTCTGAGGCTGGTCGTCACAG
>NW_011488080.1:5011-6984 GCF_000754665.1 Bison bison bison
CTGCAGTGACCGGCTTCTGTCCACAATACAGAAGCCAAGTTCGAGATCTAGCGCAGGGAGCGTTCTCTGCCTCAGATCCTCCTCAGTTGCCATCTCCTCCTGGAACCCTGCTCATGCCTCCAGGACACCTGAGCCCCATCTCACCTGATTCGGGACCAAGTTACACGGCTGCCTATCCGGAGAAGGCTGTTGGAGACTAGGGACCTGGCCAAAGCCCTCTCTCACGCCCTCCCACCCCCTGCACAGGTGTGCAGACCTGGTTGCTACTCAGAAAATGTCAGCAGCCCCTTTTACTTTGGAATTTCAACGGCAGAAAATCTAACTTCGTGGTTTTGACTCATGAAAAGTAATTTGCTGTGTATCAGAAGGTTCATGGGAACTTGATTCCTAATGTTAACGAGTAATTTTTTAAAAAAGTAAAATCGTGACTCTTATACAAATATAAAATAAACATATATCAAAGAGTCTACTTAACTCATTCATTAAGTGAGGGAACCGGCAAGATGTTACCATCAGTTGAAAGGAGACACAAGGTCAGACACATTTACGGAATAGAAATGTTGAAATGAACTTGGAGGCAAAACTGGTTTTTCCACTGTGGGGGAGGGTTGTCCCAGGACGAGAATTATTTGCATTGCTATCAATCTTCTATATTGTAAAGGAGCTCAAAGACAATACAAGGCCCAGGAAGTGAAAAAGCGAGAAAATGTTAGTGGCTCAGTCCTGCCTGACTCTTTGCAATTCCAAGGACTGTAGCCCTCCTGGCTCCTCTGTCCATGGAATTCTCCAGGCAAGAATATTGCATTTGGTAGCCATTCCCTTCTCCAGGGTGTCTTCAAGACTCAGGGATCAAACCCAGATATCCTGCACTGGATTGAACCCAGATCTCCTGCACTGCAGGCAGATTCTTTACCACCTGAGCCACCAGGGAAGCCATAAGGCCCAGAAACCCCAGAACTCAGAACCAGATAACCTAAGGGTGTGTACCAAGGATGCATATAGCTTCCTATTGGCGACACCAGGAATGGTTTTTTTGCTTAGCTCAGTGTTCATTCCACAAATAGCTCACAACTGGAGACAACCCAAATGTCCATCGATAGAATAGATAAACCATACAGGGCAGTGATACTCATCTCGCATGCCACAGATGCATGCAACAAGACGGATGCGTCCTGCAGACTTAATGTTGAATCAAAGAGTGACACAGGATACTTGCTACAGGCTGAACACTGTCCCCTGAAGATACCCAGAGCTTCCCTGGGACCTGTAAATGTTAGCTTATTTGGAAGGGTCTTTGAAGATGTGCTAGATTAAGGATCATGAGATGGGGGGTTTATCCCGGACTATCTGGCTGGGCCCTAAACACCAGCATGAGTGTCTTACCTAAGAATCAAAGGGAGGTCTCACACAAACACAGCAAAGACCACAGCCCAAGGCAGAGGTTGGAACGAAGCAGCGACAAGCGAAGGAGCGTCAAGAAATGTAGGCAGCCGGCAGAAGGCAGAGGATACAAGGACCTTCCAAGGAGACTCAGAGCTGCTGACTCCTAGGGGTTGGTACTTGCCGCCTCCAGAACTGTGAGATGACATGTTCCTGTAGTTGTAAGCCACCCAGGTTGTGGTAACTTGTTACTGCGGCCCTTGGAAATCAATACGATAGAATTTCGCATTTTTAAAGTTCAAAATTGGCCCATATTCATCCTAAGTTAGAGGTCAGAATGTGGTGACCCTTGGGGAAGTTGCAGTGTTGGCAAGGGAGAGGGGAGACTTGGCAAACAGCTCCAGTTCTTTTTCCTGACCTTCAGATTTTTCTATTTCATTGATTCGTATGCTTATTTTGCATACGTTTATATTCAGTTCAGTTCAGTCGCTCAGTCATGTCCGACTCTTTGTGACCCCATGAATTGCAGCACGCCAGGCCTCCCTGTCCATCACCATCTCCCAGAGTTTACTCAAACTCACATCCATCAAGTT
>NW_011488080.1:9336-19076 GCF_000754665.1 Bison bison bison
CCCCACCTGCGCCCCGCTCTGTGCTGGCAGGGTCAGCCGGGCGGGCGGAGGGTCCTTAATTCTCCAAACCCGGTTCATTGCCTCCGGTTGAACGTGAATACTCTTGTTGCCGAGGACATCTTTGCATTTCCCGCAATCCGGTCATTGTATGGCTTCAGTGGTTAACGCTTAAGGCATCGGAGTTGGTCTCTGGGCAGCTCCCCTGGAGATAGATGACTTGGGAAAAAGAAATCAGTGACCACATAGTTTCGGCCTGCTTAACAAAACCGAGGAAGAATCCCTGTGATCAGTCAAACGCAAGAGAATCTGGGTTTGCTGATGCCCTTGGTAATTCTCCGGCAAGCACGCGAGGACCCGAGGGAAATGACCATAAATTCGTCCTCCTGTATCGATTATGAGGGAAATGTCTTTTTTTTTTTTTTTTTTTTAAGGCATCTCCAGACATTGACAATGTTTAGTAAATTGGCAAGAGATGCAAGAAACTACAGATAATGTTTTGCTATCACCCCGGGAGCTGCATCTTGAGATGAAATCAGAGCCTGGGGGCTTGGTAGATACAGCAGACATCAGTACCTATGGATAGCTTATCAAATAAAGACATCGATGAAGGGTGTAGGCTGTGAGGAGAAGTGGGGTATTGGCCTGGGTAAGATTTTTTTTCCTATAAAGAGATAGCTGGTCCGCTAATTTTTTTTCCTCTCCTTTTCTCCTTTGATGGCACTCCAAGCAGTCTTTAAAGACTCAACTTGAGACAGCTGGAGGATGCTCTTTGCTCAATTGCCTGTGTGCATTCTTGATATGTAGGGATTTTCTTGACGTTCATTTTTAGTAAGACAGTGAACATTGTGCCGTGGTAAAGCCTTATCGCCACGCACCTAGGCAGCAGTCCAGATACCTGAGTGTCCAGTTCAGCATCGTAGTGAGTGGAAGGTGATTACAGTGGTTGTGGCTGAGGTGAGGCCTGTATCAGAATTTCTGTTTTAAACTCAGCTTCTGGGGGTGCGTATCTGCCTTGCGTCGTCTTGAGACGGGGTTTCTGTGAGGCACAGGCTCTCTATAGCTGACTCGACCCAGCGCATCTTGTATTTCAGATCACGTGTGCGCGCTCAGTCACGTCTGACTCTTCACGACCCAGTGGACTGTAGCCCGCCAGGCTCCTCTGTCCGTGGAATTTTCCGGGCAAGAATACTGGCACGGGTTGCCATTTCCTACTCCAGGGGATCTTCCCGACCCAGGGATAGAACCCCTGTCGCCTACATAGGCAAGAGGATTCTTGACCACGAGCGCCGCCTGGGAAGCCCGTATTTCAGATGACTCAGGTGGTAATACTGCTTTGGTTCAAAGTAATTATCAGGGTTGGGTTTCGTAATGCATTCAGACTTGGTGTATAGCCATACACATTCAAATCACGTGGCTCACTTACGCGTGGTTATTACGCAGTAGAGGAAAGGCGACAAGGCGTTAGGCGAGTAAATGCTCTTTGTGGCTTCGGGCAAGTCAGCTTTCCTTTCTGGGCTCCATTTCCCCACGTGTAAAGGTGGCATTTGGAAGTGGAGATGGAAGGGCTCTGCTTGAGGTGTCGGCTTTAATGTTCAGTGGCTCCTTGGCTACTTAGTCCTCTCCAGCCAGAGGTAGAACTGGGCCTTCTCACCAGTTCCATGACACTGTGGTCCTTAAAGATTGGAGAGGTGGGGTTGGAAAGCTGCGGTGAACAGGCCGTGGTCAGGCCATGAAACGAAGTGTTGAGTGGGCTTCAGTGTGTTAAAGAACAAGGACAGTATAGAGAGTTCTTTGTAAAACTAAATTTATTCAGTTAAAAGGCTGTTCTTTCTAAAAATGTCATTTTCTGGGTGTTAAAGCATCTTTTATGGCATGATGGGGATAGTAAACGGTGGTATGTGGGATTGTAAATGGCAACTACCAGGTTCGTTTCCTTATCACAATAAGATTTTTTTAGAAAAAAAGAGAACCTAGAATCTATTGTTTTGCTATTGCAGTAAGGGAGTTTAGGAAAAAGTTCCTGGGGCTTTTGCTGCTAAGAAGATTACTTTTGAAGAGTAAATGTGAGTTTACTTTGTGGTTTGTCACAATCCACAGGCAGGTAAGAAGGCTCTGTTACGTATTAACGATACTTCTATTCTGATCACCCTTTCTACCAGATATAAAATGTCAGGATATTCGTGGGTGTGTGTGTGTGAGCCCAGGCAGGGGAATTCCTCCCGGTGGTTGGAATTGTTCTATTGAATAGACTGGCTGCTGAGGTAAAGAACCCCTGTGGGGATTCGCAGTCAGCTGGGAAATCTTTCAGTACGGTGGCCCCAGTCTTTGGCTGTGAAGCACCGTGACCATCAAGAAGGCAGGCTGTGCTGCTGGGAGACATGGCCGGCGTCATCCGTTTTAGAGTGCGTGTGTAACCGATGGCCTTTGTGTCCAAGAAATCTTAAGCATTTTTAAAGATTTAAAACTCTTAACAGATTTAGAGTTATCGTAAATTTTTTTTGTACATATAAAACTGCAATGTATAATGTGTATCAGACATGCATTTTTAAGGTGTCTCAAAATATTATAATCTCTAATTCCTGAAATACTCATTTTCTCCTTGGAGGACGGACTGCTCTCACTCACCTCTGAGTGCTCCAGTTTCGGAGGAGAACGCGGTAACTCTGTAACAGACATTTGTCCACAGAAAAGAGGGCAGATGTGTTTTTCCTGACCTTTCCTCACGTCCTCATTGTCCTGGCTTTATTTTTTTGGTTAAATCCTGAGGTTTGCTCCTGCCTGTCTTTCTAAAATGTTAATCTGCTGAGTTACTGCCCCACCCCGGCACAATTTAAAACCCTTCAATGCCGCCCGCCCCGCCC
The DNA here is from genome assembly GCF_000754665.1 of Bison bison bison. Taxonomy (NCBI): domain Eukaryota; kingdom Metazoa; phylum Chordata; class Mammalia; order Artiodactyla; family Bovidae; genus Bison; species Bison bison. Next base: position 12,198 of record NW_011488080.1, read on the forward strand.
CGCCCCGCCGGTACTCACACATCTCCTGCTGGAACGCTCTTCTTTCACCTCGTCCTGCAAACTCGGCTCAGAGTCCCTGCCTGCAGGGCCTCCCTGTCTCCCGCAGGCCCGTCCAGCCCCCTCACCGTAGGGTTTGGCCCCTGGTGCCTGACGCAGAGCAGGGTGCAGAGACCCTCGGGCCCGGCCCCTCCAGAGGTCCACTGGCCTTGCCAGCCCTGCGACACCTCCCAGCCACGCACGCCAACTTGCGGAGTCCATTTAATTGTGTCTTAGCGTCTCCTTCAAATCTGGCTTCTTGGTAGAGGAGACTCGGTAATGTTTTATCAATAGAAATGAGGCGGGCATCATCTTTACTTGTTGCATATTGTCTCTTTTCCCCTCCTTGCGAACCTTCTGCCTTGTGATTTTTAAAAATCTGATGTTACTGAATGGTAAAATTTTAAGAAATGAAGATGTCAAATTTCAAGTTTGTCTTTTGTGCATATAGCCCAGGGAAAACAGGAATGTTAAAGGGGAAAAAGTACTTTGTCTCTTAAAAAAAAAAAAACCAAAACCCATATTGCACTACTTTTCAAAAGAACTGAGTTTATACCAAAGAAAAAAGAGAGAGAGATCCTGATTAAGTTTAGAAAACAGGCAAAGAAACTGGCAACAGGGTTAAAATTTGTCAAGAAATACTTGTTAAAAATGAAAGTTGTCCCTTTCTTCCTCTCTCCCTTCTCATGTTCTTGGAGAAAGTCCCAACTCAGCCATTTTCCCGGGACACCTTGTCCCCCAGGAAGTCTTGAGGCAGTTAAAGCTGCTTTTTCCACAGCAGTCACAACTGGACTCCTTTCTCCCATGAGGGACCCTTTTCCTCCCACGTAGGAGACACCAGTGTCCCGAGTCCCACTCCTTTCTTTCCCTGGAAGCGTCTCCCGGTCACAGCTGTTGTGCTCACCAGGCCCAAGAGTTCTTGAGCAGGAGAATACAGAGTTTTCTCCTTGCATACTTTTTTGGAAAACGGAAAACAAAACCTTGATGGGTTTGTCTCAGTCTTTCCCTGGCCTCACAGCTCGCCAGATCTTAGTTCCCCAACCACAGATTAAACCTGGGCCCCCAGCAGTAAAAGCACCAAGCCCCAGCCACTGGACGCTGGGCAGTCCCGTGGTTCAGGTCAGTCTTCAATCTTCCGTCCCAGCTTCTAGTTCTTCTCTCTTCCTGGGGTCGGCGTTTTCTGCAGACCCCATCACGCCATTGCACTTGCTCAGCTGTGCTTCACCTCTCCTGTTACACATTATCTGCTGGGTTTTTCAAGCCTGGTTCCTTCATTTATATTGTTTTTTTTGGCCGCGCTGCGAGGTTTGCAGGCTTAGGTCCCCAGCCGAGGGTGGAACCTGCACCCCCTGGATCGGAAGCTCAGAGTCATAACCGCTGGACCACCAGGGCAGTGCCTGGTTTATTCCGCTTTTGGCTGTTACGGATGATGCTGCTGTGAACCTCCATGTACAGGGTTCTGTGTGGACAGATGTATTCTCTTGTCTCAGATGTGTGGGATCTAGGAGTGGGATCGCTGGGTCACATCGCAGCAACGTTAAGCCTTTAGCGTCATCACCAACTGTTCTCCACAGCTGCTCCATTTTACAGCCCCTCCAGGCCATGTCACATTCTGAGTTCTCCACTTGCTAATCAGTGTATGGGTATTCAGGGGGTACTTTTAAAAACATGGGACATTTTTGGTCCTTCTGCTTTTTGTTTTTCTCACTCACTTGATACTTCTGGAAATTCTATTAAATTAGCTCGTACCAGTCTGACTCACTATGATGAATAGCTTCATAGTCTTGATAATATTCCGTAGTGTAAATATACTGTGTATTCATTCAGTTCAGCAGATAGTAAGAGGCTGCTATGCATCAGGCACCGATTTGGACTCGGAGGCGATGAAACATGATGCTCTGTGCTCCTAGAGTTTACTTTCTAGGAGGGGTGGGGGTGAGACCTCAAGAAATAAACAGGTCGCACAGCCTAGGGTTTCACCAGGGCGGCCTGAGTCTGCGGCAGCTTTCTGAGGAGCACCTATGAGCTACCAAGGCTAAACGGCCCTAAGTGTTGTTGCAGGTTACTTAAGGAGAAGGTAGAACATTTTAGTAAAATAAAAAACAGGAGAAAATAAATAAAAGATCTAACTGCTTAATGTGGCTGAAGAGTTCTGGGCGATCCACTGATCTGTGGTCGGGTGGTCAGGGCAGGAGTCCTTGGTGAGCAAGTTAGCACGTTTATGAATTGCATCCAAGTCCTCGTACTCCAGTGCTTTGGCCGCCTGATGTGAAGAGCTGACTCACTGGAAAAGACCCTGATGCGGGAAAGATTGAAGGCAGGAGAAGGGGACAACAGAGGATGAGATGGCTGGATGGCATCACTGACTCGATGGACGTGAGTCTGAGTGAACTCCGGGAGTTGGTGATGGACAGGGAGGCCTGGCGGGCTGCAGTCCATGGGGTCGCAAAGAGTCGGACACGACTGAGTGACTGGACTGAGCCTCTTACCCTGGTGCCGAGTAATAGACGCCCCTCCGCGGGGGCCAGGTGAAGGGCGTGGGGGTGCTTTCTGAAGGGCGCCGCTGAGAGGACTTTGGGGGACGTGGCAGAATTTCGCACCCCAGTCTTGTTTTCTTCCTGAACTTTCTGTACTTACTATGTGGCCCTTTGAATTATTGAGGTTATCCCTCCAGTAAAGCCTAAATTACTCGTGGTGAAGCCTAGGGAAAACAGTTTGGATCATCTGAAATGGTTAGGCCTGGAGGGCATTCCCTCCAGCGAGGGCAGCTTTGTATTGATATGCAGCCTAGCTGGGCCTACGCTGATCTTTCTGTGTTGGCCCTGGCGGTCACGCAGGTAAAATAAATGTTTGGTTCTGATTTTGGTTTTTTATTTGACTTTGAAATGAAGTTAGAAATGCACACCTTCGTGTTACCCATCCAGGTGACAGGCCAGCTCCATCATCAGGGGATGCTGGTCATCATGAATAATCAGAATGTCACTCTAATGAGTAAAATATTATCCTGCAGAAGTTTTGGGGGGCAGTTCGGTTACTAATGAGCCTCGTATTTTGAAAAAGCAACAAAACAAAACACGCCTGCAGGCTTGTGTTGCAGTAATGTTCCCGAAGGTCTGGTGTAATGTCATATAATGTACTATATATAAATGCCAGCCTGGTGCTGCCTCGCTGCGCAGGGTCTCCCTCTCCTCCTCCCCTGGTTCTGCTTCTGGCCCTCCTTCCCACCCCCAGCACCACATGTGCTTACTGGGGTTGGGTTCTAGCACTTTATTTACAAAACTAGTTTAATTCATAAGATTTATGAGGTTTAGGTTATTACTAGGTGGAATCTAGTGAGCCTCCATGGCAGCGTGGTTGAAAACCACACATCCCACCTGTACCGTTCGTTATAGGGTCCTCTCACGACACATTGTAAAGTAGTTAGCACGACTGTTATTTTCCTTATTTTATAAATGAGGAGACGAGGTTAAGAATGCAGAGTTCACCAGGGGCCACGCTCGGCTTTGAGCCCAGGTTTCCCGTGTTCTTTCCACTGTGATCTGCTTTTCAGCTGGAATGCTCTGCCCTGCGGTTGAAGGAGCCGCAGCGCCCTCCCGCCTGGAGCACAGAAGGTGGGGCTGGGCATTGTTCCTCTTGAGGTTGAACTGTTTGAAGAGCCTTCACGTGGAAAGAGCACTGGATTGATTTTGTGCTGCTTTGGCAGGTCCCCTAGTAAATGGCAGTCACCGTCGAACTGACGTTCGGCTCCACATGTGAGAACCTGCCCGAGAACTGAAGGGGCCCCTGGTGACGAAGGCTGGCGGGCGGGGCTGGCCGCGGTGCCCCCGGCCTCGCAGGCCCACCCTGCTTCCCCTCCTCTCCCGAGTCTCGCCTCTCCTCCCTGCAGCGCCTCAGAGCCAAGCTCTGCGTACGGGACTGTCGTCTGACAGTTACTGGTGACTTTGGTTCATTTTTCTCACGTGTGCAGTCCGTCTTCACTCCTTCCGTGTTTTAAATACAGTGACAGGTATTAATTTGGAATTTGTCATTTTTTTCTCCAATGCTGTTTCTGTAGGGATTTTTTTTTTTTAAGCTGGAAATAAAAATTGAAGGCGGGGGATTTATTGCATGAGAGTCTCTGCTGAACGGCTAACAAAGGGTTTCCTTTCTCCCCCAGGGTTTAGTATCCTCAGAGCTAACCCCTCAAGGCCGCTGTGCTGTCCCAGTCCTCGCCGCACGTGGCTGCCCATTGCGTGGGCGCTCTGTCCGGCCAAGGCGTCCCGCAGGTGTGGAGAGGGTGCTCAGCCGTGGCCGCGTCTGCATCGAGGCCACAGAGTGGCTTCAGAGAAGGGCTCCCCGTCCCTGAACTGCCTTGCAGGTGAAGCTTCAGAGTGTGGTGAGGTCAGGGAGAGGCCTGCCCCCCTCTAGCCGCTGGTTGCTTTGTGCACAGCAGTTACTGTTTCGTCTCCCGTGCTGTCGGGAGCCTGGAGCTTAGACCTGTTAGCCCTGCTGCGTCTCAGGAGGGAACCGGGGCGTTCCAGGTGACTGGGCTGGAAGGGGTGACGGGCAACTGCCCTGAAAAGGAGACTCCCTCAGGAAACAGGCCGTGAGAAAGTGAGGCCGGCAGACTCCCCTGCGAAAAGTTCCCTGCGATGCTCGTGAAAGCCGGTGACGTTCCCCCACTGTTCCTGGGGCCCCGAGAGCTGCATCGCGGTGCCTGTCCGAGGGTCTTGCCGACCCAGCCTAGTGCGGGAAGCCCCCATTTACCTGGTGTCTACTGCTGACCTCCCAGCCCGGCCCCGCGCGAGTGGGAGCCTTTGCTGAGCGGAGGGCCCGGCCGTGCGGTTGGCGTAGGGGCCTCGCTGATTGTTAGCTGCCTCGGAATCTGTTGCTGGGTAACTTTCACTCACTACTGCTCTTCCTGCTTTCCTGGACCTTGTGAAGTTTGAAAACGGCTGTTTGGAAAGAGGAAGTAAGAAGTCAGGATGAGGGAATTCGCCTCTGTGGGGCAGGGAGGAAGTGTGTGCAGCTCACCCTGTGGTGGGACTCCGGGCCTCCACCCAGAGGTGTGAGAACTGACTCCTGGACGTGAGTAGCGTGTCCAGAGTCGTGCGGCTACTGTGTGGTGGAGCTGGCACTTGGACCCAGGTTCCGCCTGAATGACCCACGTCCTCTCCTCTAGTGCACGGTCTCTCTTGTGTTCTGGAGTCCTTAGGAGGGATGATTGTTTTTTAAAGCTGAAATAGTTAAATTACTCATTTACAGTAAATCAGGTTAGATAGGCAAGGTTCTCAGAGATAGGATTTGGTCCTTGGGGGAAATGTTTTGAATTTAAGAAATAGTTTTGGAGGGATAGAATCCGAAGACCCTCCCACCAACTTGAGTTTGGGGTGAGCTGCTGTGCCCTTTGTAGGGATGTCTCTTGTCCCTGATATCTGTTACTAGTAGCCCAGAGTCTGCTAAGTCAGGTAATGTTGTTTTCAAGTTTTACTTGTTAAGAATTAGAATGAAGTACTAGGAAGAAAGATTGATCTCACGTGTTCTGTTTTCTTGACACACGATTGGTTGTGTCGTACTGAATTTCTGATGCGTGATTGAGTTTGGAGTTCGGGTGTGAGATCGTTACTCACGCAGTAAAGACAAATGGTGTGACCCTCAGTTGGCAGCAGCGGCCGGTGTGCTTGGGTACACGGTGCGGCTCAGCGTCTCACGCGGAAGCATGCGCCGTGACATTTGGATCTCAGAAGGAAGTGCTTGCCTCGGCCTTCCTCTGTCCCTCCTGCATCCTCATCCTGCCACTGATAAGCGCCCAGCAGAGTCCTTCACTCGGTTGCAGGACGTGGTGAGGGGCCGTGCCCTGTGTCACAGGGGTCTGGAGTGCGCTTCCAGGATTTCCCCTGACACGCAGGTCCCTCCAGCGGCGGATTGGGCCCCTCCGGTCCTGGCTTCGATTCCGCCTCGGATATTCAGCTCCCCCTCTCTGTGTGGTCCTTAGAAGATGCGCATGGCACTGGCCCTGCCTCGCCTCGGGTGTGGGGCCCGGAGAGGCCTGCCCGTGCCGCCCTCGTGTTCACCGTGCCGGAAGGCGCGCCTTCCTGCCGTCCGGGGCCTCTGAGCCACGCCTGTCCTGAGACTGCTTCCAAGGTGGGGGGCTCTCACCCGGCGGACCCTGGACTTGGGGATGATGGGCCAGGGGGGAGCGCTGTGGTGAAGCGGGCGCCGGGCGCAGCGCTGGGCCAGCTTTCGAGGCTTGGAGGGGCCCCGGCGCACGGCCTCGGACTCTGGGTCCGGAGCTCTGTGGAGGACTGGCTGACCGCGCCTGCCTCCCTGCTGCCGAGCCTGTGCCCAGCTCCGTTTGCCAGGTGAGCTCCTGGACGCCAGCTGCACTTACGTTGCGGGTGAAGAGCGAATACTTTCAGGTCCAGGTGCGTTGCAAAGGTTGCGGGGCAGCGTGCAGTGAGGCCTGCTGTGGTCCCAGTGCCGGGGGACGGGGCTGGGCAGGGGCGCAGCGTGGCCGAGGCGGGCTCCGGCCTGAGGTGTGCAGGGGAGTGGGCACGCCCTGAGGGGCTGTCCCGCCTGAGAGGCGGGTGGTGTGGAGTGCTGGGGCGGAGACAGGGGCTCCAGGCTGTGCTGCCCTCCTGGCGTAGACGCTGGAAGAGGGCTGCAGAAGGGGTGGGCACGAAGACAAGGGTTGTGTTGGCTACCGCCTGCCTTGGGGGCTGGTACTCGTCTCCACTGGGGTTCAGCGTCTCACCACGGCCGCGCCTGAGACTGAGGAGGGCGGCCCGTCGTGGGGAGCCTGGTCGACACTGCTCATGCCCTGCCCTCGGCGGCCGTCCGCGGGAGGGTCAGGGCCGCCCGCCC
>NW_011488080.1:19176-25245 GCF_000754665.1 Bison bison bison
GAGAGTAAGGAGGTGACCTGCTGTGCGTGGAATCCTGGGCAAAGCGCCCCGCAGGCAGTGGACCCTCAGGGTTTAGTCCCCCGCCTTCCCTCTCACCGGTGTGCTGTCGGGGCACCGGACCGTAGTGGCTTTTCACCGTCTGTCTGGGGCCGTGGGTCTGCCCGGCAGCCAGCGAGGAGACCGCAGGAGGCACAGGTCAGCGCGAGCCCCTGTGAGCCCCTACAGCTCCGAGCCGCCTCCGAGCCGTTGTCCTTTCCCAGAAAACGTGGTTGGAAATCAGGGGTGTAACTGGCCCGTGTCATAACTGTTCCCTGTTCTTCCAGCCAGTTCTGTTGGGTTGGCTTTCTCAGCTCAACAGGATGTCTGTGCAGATGAGGCCCTATCTATGGTCTGCTGCACAGAGACGAGCATCTTCCTTCCCTCCTGGGTTTAAACCAGGCTTTTCGTGCCAAAGTCAGCCTTGACGCTGTTGATTTTTGGAGTGAGGAGTGTCCTTGAATTGTAGGATGTTCAGCAGCACCCCAGCTGTGACACCAACAATGTCTCCTGACGGTGCCGAGTGTCCCCTGGAGGCCGGAACCACCCACGTGGTGACCACTGCCTGATCCTCCATGGACAGAGGAAAAAGTGATCCTTTCGGTTTTTCATGAGTTTTCATTTTATCTAATCAGCAAAACACTACTGAAAAAAGATTTCATTTTTATTAAACTGAACTCAAGTTCTAATCTATTTTAATTTGGAAAGACTTTCTTTGTGCTATTGGTAAAACATTTCTCAAATCTGAAATTTTTAGCTTTTATTTTTTTAAGGGATTTATTATATTGTTGCTGCCCCTGCTGCTAAGTCACTTCAGTTGTGTCCAACTCTGTGCGACCTGGTAGATGGCAGCCCACCAGGCTCCCCCGTCCCTGGGATTCCCCAGGCAAGAACACTGGAGTGGGCTGCCATTTCCTTCTCCAATGCATGAAAGTGAAAAGTGAAAGTGAAGTTGCTCAGTCGTGTCCGACTCTTTGTGACCCCATGAACTGCAGCCCATCAGGTCCTCCATCCATGGAATTTTCCAGGCAAGAGTACTATTGTTACATTTGAATAATTAGCGAATTACAAAAAATGTTTCTTTCTGTATTTCAGAGTTAAAAATGTTCAAATATATCGAATTGGTATTTTTAATTAAAAGTATGGCCGACAGTTAATTTTGTGAATACAGTATTGTGTAGTTTTGTAACTGCCTGCCAAAAATCTGAGCATAAAGCCATGGTTTGAAAGGATCATGAATAAACATTTTCTTTTTGTAAATATTCAAAAACCTTGGCTGAGCAGGGAAAGGAGGCTCAAGTTCTCTTGCATTCTGGGAGTTTGAACTTTGGGAACCGATCTGTTCTGGACTGAGTCTGGAGAAGTCATTTGTGCACCGCAGCCAGAAACTCTTCTGGGCTGTTTTTTTCCAGCCTTGTCACTCATCTGGAATGGTAAGCATTGGCAGTAGTTAAGCGGTCTTTTAGCAGCTTATATTAAAAAGAAGGCCTCCAGGATGGATCTGAAGCGGGCTTCGTGTAAGATTAGGGTTTGTTTGTTTGTTGATTTTGTTGTTCTTTGCAAAGCAGTAAGAAGACTTACGGTTCTCCGTTTGAAAAGATGCAGGGAGCTTCTAGTTGTTTCCACGTGTTCCCTTGTGTTAAACCCTGCAGAACAGTAGAAGCGCTGAGTGCGTGTAAGTGGCTTTTTCTGTGACCAGAGCAAAGAGAAGCGGACTCGCGCTTGTGGTTTTTGTTGCTGGTGGTTGGTGCCTTTCTCCTAGTGTCTGGTCAGTAGTTGGAGTTTAGTGGCGAGCTCAGACTCAGGGCAGGCTGCTTACGTGCCACTCCGGCCTCAGTCTCCTCTTCTGCAGGCACGTAGGGTGGCTTCTAATCAACTGTGCTGGTCTGGGCAGCACAGCCCTCCCCCGGCAGCCTGCTCTGGGCTTAAACAGCAACACCAGCAAAGTGTCTCAGCCGCCTCATTACTGTCTGCCTCTCTGCCCTTCACAAAGCTGCATTTTTGAAATGTTCTTCATCCTTGTCTCCTACTCAACCTTTTATTCCATTCCAGTGACATCTGACTTCTCTCCAGCCGTCCCCGCGGAGCGCTGTTGGCCCTGCTTGCCATTGCCCCCTTCTGGTCGACTTCAGCGTCCACTCGGGCACGTGGTCCTGTGGATTTGCCCCCCAGACCCCTCGCCGCCAGCGTGGCCAGGCAGAGAGGAGGTGGCTCTGAGGGGCTGGAAGCGGGAGAGGGGCTGCTTTTTCCTTTCCCTTCCTCTGTGGCCAGGAGAGCGTTTGGAGGGGGGCGCACACTTGGGGTTAGTGGTGGAGGAGGAGAGGCCCGCCGGAAGGCCGCCTTTCCGCGGGGCCGGAGTCTGCGTCGCTGGGTTCTGGGAGCAGGGAGAACGCCTCCTAAATGTGCGCATTAGTCGATGGGCCACACCCTAATTTTAGGCAGGCAGTAACGTCTGTGTTAACATGAGAAAACTTCATTTTCTCTACCCTTCCCCTTCCTCTGCCCACTGCCACTCATGGTTTGTTCTCTGTGAGTCTTTTAAATGTTTATTTTTATTATAACATGGGGTTGCAAAGAGTCCGACACGACTGAAGCGACTGAGCGGCAGCAATATAACCTTTAAAAATTGTGGATCGTGATACTAGACATCTGTGGTTTGTGTAATGTTCGAGCTAAATCGCTTCAGTCGTGTCCCACTCTTTGTGACCCCATGGACTGTAGCCTGCCAGGCTCCTCTGTCCATGGGATTCTCCAGGCAAGAATACTGGAGTGGGTTGCCATTTCCTTCTCCAGAGGATCTTCCTGACCCAGGGATCAAACCCACCTCTCTTAGGTCTCCTGCGTTGGCAGGCGGGTGCTTTACGACCGGCGCCACCTGGGAAGCCACGCTTACGTAACAGTAAGTGGCGGCTTTTGCTCCTGTTAGCAATGGACTTGAAGGAACTTCCCTGGTGGCTCAGTGGATCAAAACACACCCGCCAGGGCAGGGCACATGGGTCTGATCCCTGGTCTGAGGAGATGCCACGTGCCGTGGGACAGCTAAGCCTGTACGACATGCCTGCCCTTTAAAGCCTGAGCTGCAGCACTGCGGAGCCTGTGACTCTGACTCCCGAAGCCTTGCAGTCGCACCCACTGCCTACCAGGGAAGGCCTTCCGAGTCTGTCTGTTTTTTTTTTTAAATGTACGTCTTTAAATGTACTTTCTGGTTGTGTGTTAGAATTCACAGAAAGATTTAAAAAATGTGTATGTTGAGGAATTCAGAATAGAAAGTCTGTTGCATTATGATTTACTTAATCAAAACATTTCTAATTGAAGTTCTTTTCAACATTTTGTTTGATTTTGTAGTACTCATGATTTTATCAATTGGTTATTTGTTTTGATATATTTAGCAACATTTGCTCACAGGCTTCAATTTAGTTTGCTAAATTTCCATTTTCCCTTGACAGTGATTCCTTCTTAGTGTTTTAAGTCTCTTTTCTTAATTTAAAATTTTAATATTCTTACATTTTGAATGTGGAGTTTGTGAAGAGAGAGAGAGAGATTTAGATTGCTTGGATTGAAACCTTTTTTTGAATTTTAGTGGAGTGTTATCAATATATAACATAAAAACACCATAGCTAATACCAAACACCATAATTTAAACACCAAAGCAGTTTCCTTTTTTTTTTTAATGGTTCTGATCCTGGTTCTGAGGGTATGAATTATGAGATAGAACGTTTGAATTTCTTTGCTCCTAATCCGTCCTCCTGGCCTTCCCAACAAGGCCAGCAGAGTCAGCGTGACTTCTGAGGGCTGTGCGGGCGGGCCTGGGGCCCCAGTGCGTCTCCTGCTCACCCTTCCAGGGAGCCCCCACCACGCACCGGCAGTGCCTCTGGTGTGTGGTTTTCAGTGGGAAGGAACCGGAGGCAAGTGCTGTGTGTTGACATCTCCGTGCCACAGTGTATAATTTAATGCAGTAGTGAGTAAAAATACTCGTTAGTCATTCCTGATGAAGGGTTTCTCTGACAGAGAGTCCTTTGAGTTGCTGCTTTTGTTTTAACAAGGCATTAGTCATACTTGGGGCATGCAGTGTGTTGTTATAAATCATGCCAGCTCACACTTGTGCCATCCTTGCTGTGGGCCACCCTGCTGAGCACTGGGGCTTCATTATTTCATTTAATCCTCCCCAAATCCTTATCAGGTGCGTAGTATTATTACCATCCCATTTTATAGATGAGGAAACAGATTTCAGAGAGCCTGACTTACCTGCTTCAGGATACAGATTTGATCAGACACCGCAGGTGGGGCAGTCTCCCAGTGGTGGTGGCTTGGTCACTAAGGCATGTCCGACTCTTGCGAGCCCATGGACTGTAGCCCTCCAGGCAGGAATACTGGAGTGGGTTGCCATTTCCTTCTCCAAGGGGTCTTCCCGACCCAGGGATCGAACCCACATCTCCTGTGTCCTGTATTGCAGGCAGATTCTTTACCAACTGAACCATTAGGAAAATCTCCCAATACTGTTTTTTTTTTAATAACACAGTGGATTTAACTAATGATCTTTTTTAGGGACTCCCTGGTGGTTCAGTGGTCAGGACTCCATGCTCCTGCTGCTGGGAGCCTGGGTTCTATCCCTGGTCGGGGAACTAGGAAGCTGCGAGCCTCGAAGTGTGTCCTAAATAAATAAATCAATAGAAACTATCAATTAAGTAACAAATCCATTTTTCTTTACTGAGCCATGCGGCATGTGAGATCTTAGTTCGCCCAACCAAGGACCAGCCAGGCCCCCTGCAGTGAAAGTACAGGGTCTTAACCACTGGACCACAGGGAGGGCCCCACGGGTCCATTTAAATAGTTGTAAATACCAGTGCCCTGAGTGTAACGGGAGAGTGGTTCTATTCGGAGGGGCCTAGGCGGAGCACAGAGGCCTTCAAAGGAAGAAGGGGTGAGGGGTCGGGATCCTGGTGCGGCTCCCCGCGGGAGGCCGGCTGGCCCTGTGGTCACCACGCGGGCTCCGTGGGCGCCGTGCCGGGCCTGGCGGAGCTTCTCGCCAGGGATGGCCTCAGAGCTCCCTCGTGGTTCCCAGGACAGTCCTCTCAGGGAGGAGCCTTCCTGGTGCAGGGAAACGACAGCTAAGGTGAATCTTCCGGTCCTTTCGGCATTATTTCTGAAACATGGTTCGTGTGTTTTCTATGGGTGGATGGTTGGGGAGGGTGGAGTTTCTGAATCACTGAGAAAAATTGCCGTCCCCAATCCTGGGTTCTTGCTACACTTTTCTGACCTTTGAGCCCTGGTGAATAACTTCCTGAACAAGGATGGTGGGATTTTTGTTCTCTTCCTTGGTCTGCACATGTTGTTTTGTATAGTAACTCTGTAAATTGGGTTTTATCAACTCTCCTTTCTGGGAAAGGAAGCAGCCCGAGTGGGAGCCCCGCCAGCGCTGTCTGCTGTCCTGAGGCCAGAGGTGGGGGTGTAAGGTCTGCGATTCAGCCCGAGCCCTCATCACTGTTTTGTTCTCTGCCTGACATTGTCATCAGGTGCGAGAATTGCATTAAATTAGAAGGATTTTGGAGTCCGGAGGTAACCGTCGCGATTCCTTAAAATTCAGCCTCCTTTTATTTTAGGTGAGGATCCTGATTGGACAAATTTCTTAGATTGAAAACAGCACTTTTTACAGGGAGAGCTAGTGGGTTTCAAGTCAAAGTCAGAATTTCAGAAGGTCCCAAAGGCTGGACCTGCAGCTGAATTTGACCAAATGATAGTTTTGACAGATACAAGTGTAGGGCTTTCTCAGAATGTGAATGGCGCAGCGGTGGAAGGAGAGTGGTGGAGTGTTTGCTGTCCGGTTTCTTCAGCGTGTCTGTGTGTTTGGAGAGATTCATACTAAAGTGTTATCATTGGGGAGAAAGGAAAGCAGCTCAGCAGGACTGTGTGTGAGAGGACCTTGTAGTGTTGGTGAGGGCGAGGCCCCGCGTCTGGAAAGGGGAGGTGGAAGCAGGCGGGCTCTGCTTGCAGACTGGGTCCTCCAGCGTCTGGGAGGCGGGGTTGCGGCCCTAC
>NW_011488080.1:26457-29499 GCF_000754665.1 Bison bison bison
TTGTAAGCAGTGTTTGGTCTGCCGCTTGTGGGAGGTGGGGTGGCCCTTTGTTTTCCTTCGGGGATTCCTGGTACCTGAAGCGGGCACGCCCACTTCCTGTGTGTCTGGGGATGTGTAATTAGCTTTAGGCCGGGCTCCTGGAGCGGTCAGTCCTGTCTGGGGACATCCTGGTGAGAGGTCTGGCCACCCAGGCTGAGCGCGGCACTCCTATAAGTGGGAGCAGTTGTATGTCTGCCGTTGGCCTAGCAGAGTTCTTTTAAATGAAACAGTCGCAGGCCTCTGCAGACGAGCAGGATCGTGGCACAGGTGTTCACATTCACAGCTGCAACATAACACGTACTGATTTGGACCTGGTGCTAAGTTTTCTACGATCTCTCCGAAAGGTAGCTTTTATATTAAATAACGTAGTAATTAATCACACCTTCAAAATGAAAAAGATGGGTCAAGAGTACCAGTACTGACCCCTGGGACAAGTAGATAAGTCTAGAAGGGGAGACTGAGGATGTAGTTTCAGGTTGTTGAAGTGAAGTCGCTCAGTCGTGTCCAACTCTTTGCAACCCCATGGACTGTAGCCTACAAGGCTCCTCGGTCCAGGCAAGAGAACTGGCTTGAGTTGCCATTTCCTTCTCCAGGGGATCTTCCCGACCCAGGGACTGAACCCAGGTCTCCCGAATTGCAGGCAGACGCTTAACCATCTGAGCCACCAGGGGATCCTTGCCCTTAATAGGGGTCATTTTAGAAAATTGTGGCCTTTTTTTTTTTTTTTTTACTGACCTGTCTCAGCAGTTGGTGGACACTGTTGACATTTTACGGGTGGGGGCCCTGGAATTCTAGATGCAATGAGGTGACAGTTCCGGGTATAAAAAGTCCTCCTGAAACCTGAGAAACTCGGGAATATCTTGCTAAATTATTTATGTGGATAGAAACAAACTTATGACTGAGTCTAGAATCTTATTGTACCAAGAAAGCTTTTTTAAAGTATATTTTTTTGATATACGTGGAATTTTCCAAGATTGCAATTACTGTAGACACTGAGGGGAAATTGTTCTGTTCTCAGCTTTTTGAAGTATGTTAGGGTTCTCCGGAGAGAGAGATGGAGAAGGAAATGGCAACCCACTCCAACATTTTTGCTTGGAGAATCCCATGGACTGTAGCCTGTCAGGCTCCTCTGTCCATGCGGTCGCAAGAGTTGGACACAACTTGGCGACTAAAGCACCACCACCACCGGAGAGAGAGCCGGTGGGGCAGAAGCAGGCTTGGTAAAAGGGCTTGGCTTCCGCAGCGATGGGGGCTGAGTCGTCCCGAGGCCTGCAGTTGGCAGGCCGGGCCCCCCTGCCCAGAGAGTTGGTAGCAGAAAACACCAACGTCCCACCTCAAGCCAGCGAGGAAGAGTTCCATCAGACTCCAGCCTGTTTCTATGCACGCTTCACTTAGTTGGGTCAGGCCCACCGACACTAAGGAGAACAGCAAGCTTCACCCACCCAGTGAATTCAATTATTGATCTCACTCAGAAATGCCCTTACACGCAGAACACTGCTCGACAGAATGTCTGGGTGCCCCGCGGCCTAGGTGGACAGATGAGCCCAATCCCACGAGTGTGGCTTCCGCTCTCGGAGCTGACACTCGAGCGCATGCGCGGGGACAGCGTGCGCGCGAGCCGCGGGACCCCGGGCGCGAGCCGGGGCCTTGGCGCCTGCGTAGGGTTCCGCTCAGAGCCGTGGGTGTCCGACTGTTGAGTTCCTAGTGTGCTCTTGCTGGAGCAGCTTCGTGGCGAGACTCACGTGCGCGTTACTGTGAATCATCCTCACGTTGTCGGCGCGTCGTGTGGACGTTTTTAGGAAGAACGTGTGTGATGAATAGGCTGTCTCTGGACTTCGTCTCAGCAGTAAGGGTGTGCTTACGTATCTGTTGGAGAGGGGGACCCGGGTCCGGCGGTGAGAGCCGCTGGCCCGAGAGCGTGCCCGGACCCCACGTTGCCCGCGCCCCGGGCGGTCTGTCTGCGCCTCAGCCCCGAGGGCCGCTGCCGTGCTCGTCTGCTCTCAGGCGCCTGCGCACCGCAGTCCCCCCTTTACCTTGCCGGGCTCTGCACAGCACTGGGGCCTGCCTTCCAGAGGTTCTGGTTTGCGGCCGTCGGTTTCCCTGAAGAGAAGCACTCTTCAGAAGCGATTCACGTGCCACACAGCTCACCCACTAAAATGTAAGATGTGGGAATTATCTGGCGATTCAGCGTTTAGAGCTGCATGCTTTCACTGCCGAGGCCGAGGTCAAACCCTGAGCTGGGGAACTGAGATCCCGGAAGCCTCACAGTGCGGCCAAAAAAAAGATGTAAATTCAGTGGTTTTTAGTGTATTCACAGGGTTACCACCATCACAAGGCGAGTTTAGAATGTTTCATCCCGAAGAGAAACCTATAACCCGTGAGCGGTTAGTGCTCTGTCTCCTTCCCCTAGGCAGCCTCTGTGCAGCTTTCTGCCTCTGGGTTGGATTTTTCTGGAAAATTTGTGTAAGTGGGGGTCACAGAGCACATGTTCATTTGGATCTGGTCTTTTATCGGGTACAGTGTTCAAGGCTCATCGTGTTGTGCCAGTTATGAAAGAGAGAGAGAGTGTGTGTGTGTGTGTGTGTGTGCGCGTGTGCTCGTGCGCTCAGTCGCATGTGACTCTGCGGCCCCGTGGGCTGAGGCCCACCTGGCTCCTCTGTCCATGGCATTTCTCAGGCAAGAGTACTAGAGTGGGTTGCTATTTCCTACTCCAGGGGATCTTCCTGACCCAGGGATCAAACCCACCTCTCCAGGTGGATTCTTTACCACTGAGCTGCCTGGGAAGCCCTTACATTCTGTTGCTGCTGCTGCTAAGTCGCTTCAGTCGTGTCCGACTCTGTGCAACCCCATAGACAGCAGCTCACCAGGCTCCCCTGTCCCTGGGATTCTGCAGACAAGAATACTGGAGTGGGTTGCCATTGCCTTCTCCAATGTGTGAAAGTGAAGTCGCTCAGTGGTGTCCGACTCTTAGTGACCCCGTGGACTGGAGCCCACCAGGCTCCT
>NW_011488080.1:30860-32674 GCF_000754665.1 Bison bison bison
GATGACTCTGGAGCATTTGAGCATAGTCTGGGGAAGTGGTCGTTGAGGCTGTTGGAAGGGAGCTTTTCTCTTCCAAAAGGTCATTCTGTAACTTTCCTTTATTTCTAAGTGTGTAGAAACCTTCCTGAAACAGACCAGCCTCTTTTTTGTGCTCGGCGGCACTGAGTGTAGAGGCCCTTCTGTTCACAGCAGACTTGCACTTCTGTTACTTGTGTGACTCTTTTCCCAGGCCCGGCCAGCGTGTCTCCCCAGACACGATCTTGCTACAGAGACTGCGTTCCAGCTCTGCTGATAGAGGTGTGCTGGGCGGCTGTCTGGCCACGGCTCTGCTGCTCTCTGTTCCTCCAGGTCCTCTGAGCTGTGAAACCCAGTCTGTTCCAATCAGGTGGGAGGTTTCCTGTCACGGTTCTCACAGGTGTACAGAACGCCTTACTTTCTGAACGAAGCGTCAAGTCTTACGTTCTGATGGGGCATTTTGGAGCTTCCTCTTGATAAAAGAGAGATGCTGGGAAACACTTAGGTCCTGATGCTGGAGTTTCTGGGCTGATGCTGGGAAACACTTAGATCCTGGCGCTGGAGTTTCTGGGCTGTTCTGCTGGTCTCTGTGCAATGTCATGACACGTATTTGAACCCAGGACTGTGCTGGATAATTTGGAAAGCATGATCCCCGTGGAGACCTGTAAAGCGGCTCGTGCTCACTGCCCGGACGGTTACTGCTTCTCTGCGCGTGCGTTGTGTTGGCCGCTTCCGTTAGAGGTCTGGGGTCTTCTTTGTACTGAGAGAACCGGAATGCAAAGAGTAACTTCCAATCAGTAGTGTTCAAGAAGGAAGTGCATTCTGATTAACTAGTCTACGAATTTTTCCTCATTTTCTGTAA
Source organism: Bison bison bison (assembly GCF_000754665.1). Classification (NCBI taxonomy): domain Eukaryota; kingdom Metazoa; phylum Chordata; class Mammalia; order Artiodactyla; family Bovidae; genus Bison; species Bison bison. Next base: position 31,738 of record NW_011488080.1, read on the forward strand.
CGACATCTAGCTTTCAGACATTTTTATTTCATGGTAAGATCCTTCGAAAACAAATTTCTAAAGCGCTTTCTTGCAGTTTTGTTCTCGGGATAATGCCGTTTCTCTCCACAGATTTGCCTGTAAATGCATCGCGAAGAGGCAGCCCAGAATGAAGAAAGCAAGCAGGAGTGTCGGCTCAGCGCCTAAGGTGTCGGGGACAAGCAGAGTGCAGGCAGCGGACAAAGCCAGGCCCGAGAGCAGCTCGTCAGCCTCTGCGGGCAGCAGGCCCGTGAAGCCTGGGGCCGCAGCAGCATTGTCGAAGGTATTCGTGTGACGTGTTTGCGCGCACGGCGGGTGTAGGAGGAGCGTGTCTCCCTGTGTTGGGCCCGTCTACCAGCGATGCGGGGTGGCAGCTCACTTGTGAGCAGAGTGCTGTGCCCCCGGGGCAGGGCCCCCTTCCGGGAGCCCCTGGAGCGTGGCGTGGAGGCGAGTCATTTGCAGGAAGAGCTCAAGTACCGAGAAACAGGCGGCTGTCTGGGAGAGCAGGAGCGTGGACTGCGCCCTTTCCAGCAGGGAGACGCTGCTGCTGCCTGAGGAGGCTGATGGGGCGCGCACGCGTGCAAGGTCTGGCCGGACGGCCAGTGCGACGTTCCCAAACCTCCGCACGGGTCTTCTTCCCACCCCACCCTTCATTACACTGCCCTGAAGACTGTGCTGGTCAGTATTGATCCCTCATAGAACTGGGTGGTATTGGTGTGGTTAGAGCGTGACTCGTGTCCTCTTTACAGCCCTTTGTTTGGAGGCTGGTTCGCTCCCTGTCGGTCACGGGAAGTGAGGTGTTCGAGCCCCGGCTTTGGGGACAGGCCTGCCAGGCTGGCTGTGTGTGCCCTCGGGCTGCAGTCGATTGCAGCGGCGCGCAGGGCCGGGCCTTCGTGAGCGACGGCAGCGGGGCTTCTAC
>NW_011488080.1:32775-36643 GCF_000754665.1 Bison bison bison
CCCTCGGCCCGCGCTTCATGCCCGACAGCGCCGGCCTCCCCGCGGTGCTCTCGGTGTCTGTGGGAGGCTGCTCCGGGCCTTTTTCTGCTGGTCCAGTGTTTGGTTTGGTGGGCAGAGGGCCCCACGGTCTTCCTCCAGACTTTCTCAGGCCAGAATTCATCCTGCCTGTTCTCTGCTTGCTTGTTTTGGGGTGGAGACTTTGCCCCTGCGGAGAACTTGGAGCGCGTTGCTGCTTGTCTGATGGGGAGAAGCCAAGCAGTGCCTGAAACACAGGCTGTCCAGAAGCCTCTGTCCACTCAGGGCTTCACGGACTGTGACCTAACTATTTTAAGGAGTGCCTCGCAGGGCGCCTCGCGGGAACAGCTGATGAGGGACTTCCTCGTGTGCTTGGAAAGATCTAGCAGGATCTAGATCTAGTTTTTCTACCCCAAGGTTGTCGAACCTGAAGACAGACTCATTCCAGGGGCTGGGAGATGCCCCCGGGTTTCTCCTCGCTGGGGCCCTGCTGAGTGGCTGGGTGTCACCCTGTGACCCTGGGGTGATACCCGGAGTTGACCTCTGCCCCGCTTCCTCAGTCTGAATCAGCGCACTGAGCCATTTCCTCTGCGACAGAGCTGCCTCTCCTATAGGAGAACCGGGGTTTTCTGCCGGCCGCTCAGTTGCTGGGCTGTCTCTTCAGCGGAGCGCCTGTGTAGCCGGGGCTGGAGGAGCAGGTTGAAGCTTTGGCTTGGGACGTGCACACGGCCAGCTGGGTTGCCTCTTCCTCGCTGGCAGGCAGCGTCTGTGCAGTTCATTCTGGAGCGCGCCCTGAGCGTGTCAGGTCTCGAGAGGCATGGGCCCCGTGGATAGCGCCTGGTCTTGAGCAGTGAGTCCTTCTCCACCGTCAGGCGGAGAGAGCCGTGTTCTCGCCGTGTGCCTGTGTCTGTGGCCTGGGCTCCGCTCAGCTGGCTGACTTCTGAGTGGCTTTGTGTGTGTGCGCCCTGGGGAGGAGCATGCAAGAGGCGATGCTGTTTGGGTACGCGTTCCCTTTACTGCAGCAAGTGCTTTCACTTAAGAAGAAAAAAGGGTTGTTGAATAGAAGTTGGGGTGAAAAGGTAAGAAGGAAAGAGGAAAGTGGTGAAAATGGAAAATTGGAAAAAGCAGAAGGGCTTGGAGAGCCCACAGCCCGAAGCGCTTCTCTGTCTTTCTTCCACGTGTCCCTGTGCTGCCTCAGGAGGTGCCCACTTCCCACGACCCGGATTCATTCCTGTCCTGATGAGCGTAGATGATTAACCCCAAGAATGAGGTGTTCGACTTGTAATCACTTAGGTGCTGTGTGCACACACCCGCTCCCGTGGACACCCACGGGATGTGCCACTGCCCAGCACTCATGACCCACGTGCCACTGTTCCTGCAGTCGTGGGCTGTGGAGATGTGCCTTTTTCTTCCTTAAGAAATAACGTCTTACGTTTTTCCGCCCTGGGCCTTCACTGCTGTGTCCAGGCTTGCACTAGCTGCAGCGGTGGGCGCCCTCTCGAGTTGCGGTGCGCAGGCTTCTCTCTGGGAGTGTGGGCTCTGGGCCCCCAGGCTCCAGCGGCCGCAGCGCGGCTTCCGCAGGCTCGGGCTGCAGGCTCCCAAGGGCACGGCCTGCAGAAGTTGCGACACGAGGGCTCCAGCTCCTTCGTGGCCGGGGCTCTTCCCAGACCAGAGATGGAGCCCGTGCCCCCGCATTGGCAGGCAGACCCTCGTCCACTGCAGTACCAGGGAAGTCCCGTTTCTTCCTTTTGTTTTTTGGCCGCAAACAAGGATTGAACGCAGCTCCAGCATGGGAAGTGCCGGTTCCTAACCACTGGGCCGCCAGGAAGCCCCTGAGTGTACGCATCTCTGCTTCTTATTTCAGTTGTTGTTTGTGGCTAGGCCTAGTAAGATGCAGGGGAGGGCCACTTCACCTTAGTGGGCAAAACTTTTGGATCTTTATTTATTCAAAAAATGATTTCAGTTATTTTTGGCTATGGTGGATCTTCCATACGGTTTGGGCTCTCTGGTTGCGGTGCGTGAGCCTCCTGCTGTGGTGGCTCCTCTTGTTGCAGAGCGTGGGCTCCAGGCACCGGGCTTCAGTAGCTGTGGCACGTGGGCTCAGCAGTGTGGGTCCCGGGCTCCAGAGCACGGACTTAGTTACTCCAAGCCATGTGAGATCTTCCCAGATCAGGGATCAAAGCCCCATTTCCTACGTTGGCAGGTGGATTCTTTACCACTGAGCCACCGGGGAAGCCCTGGTCCTTTGATTTAAAAGCACGTTTTTGTGTTTTTTCCTCCCATAGATCTTTAACTCCTCTGTGTTCTCTCTCATTTCTAGGAGAAGTAAAATCAGATTTCTTCACTTTTTTTTCTTAAGTAATAATTTTATGCCCAACCCAGTTATCTAGAGTACTTGTTTCCTTTTTAAAAAGCTCACATGTTTTTCAGTCATCTTCATAAAGCATAAGTAAATCAAATGGTCTTTCTCAAGTAGAATGATCATTTAACCCTCAGTGTAACCATAAAGTCTCTAGTTTTTTATTTCTATGTTATGTGGGCTTTTTAAAAAATCCCCTTCTTTCAATTTTGGCTTAGGCTACCAAAAAAAAAAGTAGATAAACGTTAAAAAAATAAACTTCAGAGAAACTTCTATTAGATGTTGGCTCCATCACTGGATCACTTCAGAGCAGTGGGGGTTCTTCCTCACTCTTAATGCTGCTTCTCGAGAAGCTGCCAGCTGGCGCGCGTGCTGGCTCCGCTGCTCCTGCTTGGTGAGTCACAGCCGAGATGAGGGGTAGCAAGTAGGGTGTCCTCACTTCTTCTCACCCCTCACTGAATCTGGCACGTGGGGGCATACGGTGGGCTCCCATGACATCTTTGAGTCCATTGTGATTTTCATATTTTTAGAAAGAAGTTGCAGCTGTTTGTGAGCCAGCGAGAAGGTTCCGTTTCTGCAGCACCAAGGCATGCACTGCCTGGTAGCTGCCAGGAGGTCTTTGCAGAGGCCCTGGACTCAGCCTGAAAGTCAAGGACTTTGGTTAGGGTCAGAATGTTATTTAATCTCGCTTTATCTAACCAGCTTGTTTTTAATCTTTTGTTGCTTCTAGACCAAGAGCAGTGATGACCTTTTAGCTGGGATGGCTGGAGGGGTGACCGTGACCAATGGTGTCAAAGGCAAGAAGAACGCCTGCTCTTCGGCCGCGCCGTCCGCGCCCGCACCTGCTGTGAGCGCTGCAGAGAACAGGCGCAGGTCCAGCACGGGTGTGCGCGCGGCGGGCCCCGCGGGCGGGGCGGCGGGGTGCCGGGGTGCCGTTCGGTCCTGGGGAGTGTCTGGCCTGGGCACGGCGGTCTGGTACTTCATCTCCACATGCTCATCACCCTGTCACTTGAGGGCCGCTCTCGGCGCCCTGATGCCCACCCTCAGCTCCAGGCGTCACCCACACACACCTGATCATCTCTGAAGGATAGCTGCGTGTTTAAAAATATATTCACAATGCCATTACCAGGCCTTAAAATAATCACTTCTCGTATCATTATTCAGTAAATATTTAAATTTCCAGCTGTCTTATAAGTGTTACATACATACACTTACTTATTTGGCTGGCTTAGGATTTACCAGGATTCACTTAAGGTCCACATATAGTAATTGCTGGTGTCTCTTAAGTCTTCGTTTTTAAATCTGTGAGTTCACCCCGCCCCTTTTTTCCCTCGCAATTTAGCTTTTGTAGAAACTGGTTGTTTGACCTGTAGAGTTTCTGGATTTTATTTCCTCCTTTTTGGCCATGTCATGCGGCTTGCAAGATCCTAGTTCGCTCACCAGGGATTGCACCCAGGCCCCAGCGTGAAGGCACGGAGTCCTGACCACGGGGCC
>NW_011488080.1:37182-39382 GCF_000754665.1 Bison bison bison
CCCTCTTTGTGTACTGGACTTCCTCCTCGGCTGGCGTGCCAGCTGTGCCCCCGCCTTGACCCCGTGTGGCCTCTTCCTTCCGCCCAGACCCCGGCCCACGCCGACTGCAGCGCCGCAGTCAGCAGGAGGGAGCGTGGACGTCCTTGGCTCAGTGACAGGTGTCACTCCATCTTCTCCTCACCGCAGCCCTGGAGGTCAAGGCCACCCTCAGAGGTGTCATTTAGAGGCTCTCAGCTCAGCGTTGTGAGAGCCCCACGCAGAAGCTGCAGTGCCCCGCCCAGGCCGTGCACCCATTTGCTCAGCGAATGCTTCCTGGGCGCCCGTTCTGTGCCAGGCCTCAGAGCTGGTGATGGAGCACCCTGGAATGTAGGTCTCTGCCCTGGAGCCCGGGTCGTCACCACATCTAACTCTCTGGCTTGTAGGAGGTCGAGTACTCTGAGCCCTCGTACCCCTCCCTCCCTGGCCTTCAGGGTTTCCCTGTGTACAGACGCCCGCTTCCCTGCTGGCCTGCCTCCCGCCCTCGCGGGCTGCCTTCAGTGGTCACCTCCCGGGCCCTTGCCCTGTCTTTCTCCTTCCCAGCCTCCGTTTGCAGTCACTCCTCTGCCTTTGAAATCTAGTGCAGATTCGTAATCCCGTCTCTGTTCTTGCGGAGAGCGGGCTCTTCTCTGCGAGCGTAGCCTCCCTCCACTTCACTGCTCTGTCTGCCCACGCTCCTCCTGCTGCTCTTCGTCCTCCTCCTGCTTCACAAGGCGCCCTCTGGCTTACTCTCCGCCACGGTGCTCCCCTGGGTTTCTTTCCTGCTCGAGAAGATTCACTGAACATTGCCTCTGTGACTCCCTGGATTTGCTGGCGCTCAGGGCCTGTGGAAGCCTTCTTCTCCTGCCCCATCTGCCATGTGGCCTTCCTTTTCCTTCCTGCATGTGATGCCACGCCTAGCACCTCGTCCCTGTCTGCCGAGGCCTCCAGCACCCCCTGCCTGTGCTCCCCGAGCCGCGGCAGAAGCAGGGGCTTCCCACAGCGTCCCCCGTCAGGCAGAGCTTTCACCCTCCGCCCCCTGGTTAGCCTGGTGCTGACACGTGAAGAACCAGTTGGCTCGTTAAGAATAGTTATTGATCAGGTCTAGAACTTATTTTTCAAAGTAAAAACGAGTCTGATGATTTCTTTAAGTGTTTGTGGATGAGCACGGTCTTCTTACGTTAATTAAACACACGTCATGTCAGTTGTTCGCACAGGTTTGCCTTTAGCAGTTGGTGACACTGGCTTGTTGCATGAAAGTGTCGCCAGGCCTTAGCGGCGATGCTGCGTCGTTTTCTAACACCGATAAAGGCCGAGCGGGTCCTGGTAAGTTGCAGGTTCTGCCGCACGGCCTGCCTGCGTTTGAATCTTGGCTCATCCATGTATTACCTGTGGGACACTGGCAGATGGCGTATCATCTCTTCTTGGGTTTCTTCATCTGTAGAACAGGATGACGGTAATGAAGCCGGTGTAAATTACCGTGTGTGAGCTGCTAATGCGTGTGTGTAATGAGGATACGTGCACGCTGCCTGTTTGAATAATTCCTGTTACTGGTGCTGTTTGCACGACACTTCCAAGTGGTGCAGCGGCAAAGAAGCTGTCTGCCAGAAACGCAGCTTCCACCCCTGGGTCGGGAAGACCCCCCGAGGAAGGGGAAGTGGCGGCCCCTCCAGTGTTCCTGCCTGGACAGTTCCTCGGGCAGAGGAGCCGGCTGGCCTGCCACCCGTAGGGTCACCGGGGCCGGCCGTGACCGAGCGACGGCACGCACACGTGACGCTCCGTGACGTGAGCGTGTTTGCGCTTTCTGTGATCACAGCTCTTGTGTTTGTTGTGGGCAGCTTAGGGTTTTGTTTGTCCAGAGGCTGCCCCTCCCTCTGGTTGCCCGTGGTCTTCCTCCCTTCCTGCTTCTGCAGGTGGTTTGCTGTGTGGCTGGCTGTCCCTCAGAGCACCTTCCTGCAGCCTCCCCGGACGCTGGGCTCCGGCCACCTGTGGAAACCCACGGCTTGGGATTCAAGTCCACGTGTACTGAGATGCGACTCACAGTCCTTAAAACTGTCCCTTCACAGCATGAAGCCCAGTGTGAAACGTCTTTTTTCATTGATAAATAAAGGGTGATTGATCTTCCTGTTTGGAGGGAGCTGAACTTGACAGTAACCAGACTCTCAGGCAGGGCCAGCGTGACAGT
>NW_011488080.1:39980-55777 GCF_000754665.1 Bison bison bison
CACCAGCCAACCGACGTGGAGTCCACCTTGCTGCAGCTGCAGGAGCAGAACGCCGCCATCCGCGAAGAGCTCAACCAGCTGAAGAACGAGAACCGGATGCTGAAGGACCGGCTGAACGCGCTGGGCTTCTCCCTGGAGCAGAGGCTGGACCATTCCGAAAAGCTGTTTGGCTATCAGTCCCTGAGCCCAGAGATCACCCCTGGTAACCAGAGCGACGGCGGCGGGACGCTGACCTCCTCGGTGGAGGGCTCGGCCCCTGGCTCGGTGGAGGATCTGCTGAGCCAGGATGAAAACACGCTCATGGACCATCAGCACAGCAACTCCCTGGACAACCTGGACAGTGAGTGCAGTGAGGTGTACCAGCCCCTCACGTCCAGCGACGACGCCCTGGACGCGCCCTCGTCCTCGGAGTCAGAAGGCCTTCCGAGCGTAGAGCGCTCTCGCAAGGGCAGCAGCGGGAATGCCAGCGAAGTGTCTGTCGCGTGCCTGACGGAGCGGATACACCAGATGGAGGAGAACCAGCACAGCACGAGCGAGGAGCTGCAGGCCACTCTGCAGGAGCTGGCTGACCTGCAGCAGATCACCCAGGAGCTGAACAGCGAGAACGAGCGGCTCGGCGAGGAGAAGGTGATTCTCATGGAGTCCCTGTGTCAGCAGAGCGACAAGCTGGAGCACTTCAGCCGGCAGATTGAGTATTTCCGCTCCCTCCTGGACGAGCATCACATTTCCTATGTCATCGACGAAGACGTGAAAAGCGGGCGCTACATGGAGCTGGAGCAGCGCTACATGGACCTCGCTGAGAACAGCCGCTTTGAACGGGAGCAGCTCCTTGGCGTCCAGCAGCACCTAAGCAACACCCTGAAGATGGCCGAGCAGGACAACAAGGAGGCCCAGGAGCTGATCGGGGCACTCAAGGAGCGCAGCCACCACATGGAGCGGGCCGTCGAGTCCGAGCAGAAGGGCAAGGCGGCCCTGGCCGCCACCCTGGAGGAGCTCAGAGCCACCCTGGCCAGTGACCAGATCGAGATGAATCGCCTGAAGGCCCAGCTGGAGAACGAGAAGCAGAAGGTGGCGGAGCTGTACTCTATCCATAACTCTGGAGACAAGTCTGACATTCAGGACCTCCTGGAGAGCGTCAGGCTGGACAAGGAGAAAGCAGAGACTCTGGCCAGTAGCCTGCAGGAAGACCTGGCCCACACCCGGAATGATGCCAACCGGCTGCAGGACGCCATCGCAAAGGTACCGTTTCAGTAGATAGAGGGCTCTGGAGCCGCATGGAGTGGCTGTGGCACACGGCACGCTTCCCGAGAGTCGGCAGCTGGGTGGCGTGCCACTAGATCCTCCTAAGGGGATCTTTTTCTGAGCTGCTTGTCTTGGGCGGGAGTGAAAAGTGTTCTTGTAACGACGTCACTTCCACTCTCACTTCTCCACCGTGGTCCTGCCTGTGAAAGGCTAAAGCTGGGGTCACGCCTGACGGAAGTTGTCCCCAGTTCTGGGGATGCCCGGGGGAGCGTGTCACGCAGTGTCACAGCACCCTCGCGGCTGTATTGACACAAGGAAAATGGAGAGCCAGAATTGCGGTCTGTGGGGCCAGCAGCGTCTGCCTCCTCTTCTGTGGTGTGGTTTTTCAAGTAGGGTTCTAGGAGTTTGGGTTAAGCTGCTGTGCAATTTGTATGAGAGTCTGTTCTTAATACGTAAATCTTAATTTTTTAAGGGATGACTTTCAGAGATACAGTTTAGGAGATATATTTGTTGGTGCGTACATGTTGGGGGCCCCCGTGAACTAATAGTTTGACAGTGTTTGAGGATTTTTGGTTTCTGTTTTTAATTTGATACTGAAACCGTCAGAAAGCAGACATCATTTTTGTGGGAAAACATGTTAATTGTTGATGAGATGCATGCCTTCAGTCCAAACTTTGGAGAAGGGGAGACTTCTAAAACCTCTTCGTAAGTACTGTAGCGAGATTCAGTACTCGTGCTGTGATGTCAGCGCGAGGTCAGTGGTGTGGCAGCGCACCGTGCTGAGGTGTGTTGTGTGATGTCCGAGGCGCTGGACGCCCACAGTGGTCACACGGCCCTCCTCACTCTCGCAGAGCAGTGCCCACTTCGCGCCCAGCCCAGGTGGCCTGTGCGTCCGTCCTGGGACTTAGCTCAGAACGGCGCTCCCTTCCTGACCTGCACCATCGGTTTCACGCAGGTGGAAGACGAGTACCGAGCCTTCCAAGGGGAAGCTAAGAAGCAGATAGAGGACCTGAACGTGGCCGTAGAGAAGCTACGCTCAGAGCTGGAAGAAAGAGACACAGAGAGGAGTGACATGAAGGAAACGATCTTTGAGCTTGAGGATGAAGTGGAGCAGCACCGGGCAGTGAAGCTGCACGACAACCTCATCATCTCGGACTTGGAGAGTAAGTGACGCCCCCGACCCGTGGGACCGTGCACGCTCGGGACAGACGGGGCGGGTGGCTCTGCCTGGGCAGGGTGCTGGGGCAGCCGTGCTGTGGCTGGGCAGGCACGTGTGGGCTGGGGCCTCATGGCACCGCCCGTCTCCCGGCCGCTGTTTTGCTCCTGAAGGACTGTTACACAGAAGCATCTCTTTAAAACTGCGTAACTGTGAACAAAGTCATTTCAGTGAGACGTTAGTGGGGCTGTTACCTTTCTAGATCTCAGGAAAAGCCGTTTATCACCAGCATCTAGTGGTTGCAAGTGTAGGGAGACCAAAGCTACTGATATTTAGGCCTACAGCACAGGTTTTTGTTTATCTGTTTAATTTTCCTCCTTTCCATGAAGATTTTATGGTCAGGTAGATTTGGAATTCGGATTTTGAGTTGCTCTGTTTGCTTTTTTAAAAGATTTTTTAAAACTATTTTGTAGTTATTTCAGACTTATAAAAAAAGTTGCAAAAATAGTACAAGCATTTCTGTGTGAAAATTTGATGAAGAATGGAAGTTCGCATGATCCTCTCACAGACTGTGTGCTATGTTGGAAGCGAGGAAAAAGATACACGGTGGAGCAGTTGGGCAGCACTGTGACGGGCACGCGGCTGTGCCTGGGCCGCGTTCTGGCTGAGCTGCGACTCATCTAGTCACAGAGACACGTGTAGGCAAAAGGTGAGGAACGTCGTGCTGGCAGGACTGAGTGGTGTTTCCCCGAAGACGCCGCTGTCGTGAAGCGCCGAGGCCGAGCGGGAGTCCCAGGCTGCAGGAGTGGGGAGGGCCAGCCCCTGCCCCCTTGCCTGCCGGCCCCGGGCTGCCCTCAGGCTGTGGGGACGGGCGTCGGCACAAACGCGTGAGGTGGACAGCCCCGGGTCTGAGTGCTGGTAGGGACCACACACCGCATCGTGCCGGGGTGAGGGGCATGGCTCGTGTCCCTAAGGAAGGATGAATGCAGGCGGATGGGCAGAGAGCGGAGGCAGCAGAAGCCGGAACACGGCGCTCTGTTAGGTGGGCAGGGCTGAGTAAGAGGCGCGTGGGAGCCAGGTCCTGGTCCTTGTGTCACATCCTGTGTCTTTTGTAACTTTCAAGCTATTTCCAAATGATAGGTTTTTAAAGTTCTTCTGTACTCTTTACCTGGATTCCTTGAATATCAGCAAATTTTAAGTAGTAATGGCTGCTAAGGATGGCCTGGTGGGGATGGGGAGGATGGAGGTAACCTTTCTGGATGCCTTGGTGGTTTTTCAGTCGCCCATTCGTGTCTGACTCTTTGTGACCCCACGGACTGCAGCATGCCAGGCTTCCTTGTCCTTCACCATCTCCCAGAGTTTGCCAAAACTCATGTCCATTGAGTCCGTGATGCCATCCAACCGTCTCATCCTCTGTCGCCCCCTTCTCCTCCTGCCCTCAAACTTTCCCAGCATCAGGGTCTTTTCCAGTAAGTTGGCTCTTCACATCAGGTGGCCAAAATATTGGCGCTTCAGCTTCAGTCCTGCCAGTGACTATCCAGGGTTGATTTCCTTTAGAATTCACTGGTGTGATCGCCTCGCTGTCCAAGCAACTCTCAAGAGTCTTCTCCAGCACCGCAGTTCAAAGCCTTAATTCTTTCGCGTTCAGCCTTCCTCGTGGTCCGACTCTCACATGCATAGACGACTACTGGAAAAGCCACAGCTGTGACTGGATGGGCATTCGTGGGCAAAGCGCCGTCTCTGCTTTTAATGCTCTGTCTGGCTTTTCATCCGAGGAGCAAGCATCTTTTAATTCATGGCTGCAGTCACCGCCCACAGTAGTTTTGGAGCCCAAGAAAATAAAGTGTCATAAGTCTGTCATGGTTTCATTTTTTTCTCCATCTATTTACCATGAAGTGATGGGACCAGATGCCATGATCTTAGTTTTTTTGAATGTTGAGTTCTAAGTCAGCTTTTTCGTTCTCCTCTTTCACCTTCATTAAAAGCCTCTTTAGTCCTTCTTCACTTTCTGCCATAAGGGTGGTGTCATCTGCATGTCTGAATTTATTGGAATTTCTCCCAGCAATCTTGATTCCAGCTTGTGATTCATCCAACCTGGCATTTCACATGATGTATTCTGTGTAGAACTTAAATAAGCAGGGTGACGATACGCAGTCTTCACGACATACTCCTTTCCCAATTTTGAACCAGTCTGTTGTTCCATGTCCGGTTCTAACTGTTGCTTCTTGACCTGCATACAGGTTTCTCAGGAGGCAGGTAAGGTGGTCTGGAATTCCCATCTCTTTAAGAATTTTCCACAGTGTGTTGTGATCCACAGTCAAAAGCTTTAGTGTAGTCAAGGAAGCAGAAGTAGATGTTTATCTGTGATACAACGGATGTTAGCAGTTTGATCTCTGGTTCCTCTCGTATGTCTGTACATCTTGTAAATCCAGCTCGTACATCTGAAAGTTCTCGGTTCAAGTACTAATGAAGACTAGCTCGAAGGATTTTGAGCATTACCTTGCTAGCATGTGAAATGAGCTCAACTGTGTGGCAGTTTGAACATTCTTTGGCCTTTCTTTGGGATTGGAATGAAAATGGACCTTTTCCAGCCTTGGCTAGAGCTGTTGAAATTTCGGGTCATGCTTCTTTGCGGACCGACAGGCAGATGCAACGTGGAGCTGGAGCACCTGTGCCCGTGGGTGCAGGGGTTGGAGGGGGTTGATCTACTCCCAGGAGAGGGGGGGTTGTTTGCATCAGCCCTCAAGGTGTCTGGTGGCAATTCTGAGCTCTGGCTGGTTGACCTGGCATTTGTAGGATGACCTCAGGGCTATTCAGACTATTCCAGAGTGTGAGGGTACTGGAGTGGCTTGTGGGACTGCATTCCTGAGGGACGTGGTGATGCACTTTTTCATCTAAAATTTTAGAAAACTTTTAGTTTAACATTTATGTCCAGTTTGTATTTCATTGTCTGAACTGAGAGAGTTAACTGCATTTACTTCCTAAATACAGATGGTTCTAAAGTTTCAGATTAACTTGGGAGTTCAGTGTCTTCTTTTAGTACAGATAATAGCCTTTTGCCTTGCAAACCTTTTGCTTTGAATGTGGAAAGAGTGACACCTTGTGGTAATTGGGGTGATAGCTAGAAAAATGTTAGAGGTTTCCAGGGACAAAATTTTCCATATCAATGCCAAAATAAACATGACATAAACAGGGTATGGATTTTAAGTATAAAATGGCTGAAAATCCTTAATAAAATCTTTTTGGCCATGTAGTTTCTCTCCCCAATTTTAAAATAATTTTTTATTTTGTATTTGGGTATTGCCAATTATGGAAACAGTAACAGGCTTTATTTTCTTGGGCTCCAAAATCACTGCAGATGGTGACTGCAGCCATGAAATTAAAAGATCCTTGCTTCTTGGGAGGAAAGGTATGACCAACCTGGACAGCATATTAAAAAGCAGAGACATTACTTTGCTGACAGAGGTCCATCTAGTCAAGGCTGTGATTTTTTCCAGTGGTCATTTATGGATGTGAGAGTTGGACCATAAAGAAAGCTGAGTGCTGAAGAATTGATGCTTTTGAACTGTGGTGTTGGAGAAGACTCTTGAGAATCCCTTGGACTGCAAGGAGATCCAACCAGTGAATCCTAAAGGAAATCAACCCTGAATAGTCACTGGAAGGACTGATGCTGAAACTAAAGCTCCAGTACTTTGGCCACCTGATTCGAAGAACTGACTCATTGGAAAAGACCCTGATGCTGAGAAAGATTGAAGGCAGGAGGAGAAGGGGACGACAGAGGATGAGACGGTTGGATGGCATCACTGACTCGATGGGCATGAGTTCGAGCAAGCTCCGGGAGTTGGTGATGGACAGGAAGCCTGGTGTGCTGCAGTCCATGGGGTCGCAAAGAGTGGGGCATGACTAAGCAACTGAAGTGAACTGATAGCTGATTAATGGGCTTCCCTGATGGCTCAGCAGGTAAAGAATCCGCCTTCAATGCAGGAGACACAGGTTCAATCCCTGGGACAGGAAGATCCAGTGGAATAGGGAATGGCAACCTGCTTCAGTATTCTCGCCTGGGAAATCCCACGGGCGGAAGAGCCTGGTGGGCTGCAGTCCACGGTGTCTCAGGGAGGTGAACACGACTGAGTGCGAGCACAGAGACAACGGCTGATCAACAACATTCTGAGGGTCCCAGGCGGACAGCAGGGGACTCGGCCACACGCATGCATGTGTTTCTTCCTGGCCGCGCAGACTGCCACACTACGTGAGCAGAGCTCCCTGCACCGCATAGGAGGTCCTTGTTGGTTATCCGTTTTAAGTACAGCAGTGTGTACATGTCCAGTTTTTTGAAATAAAAGTTGAAATAGGCAGCCGTACCTGGAGAGCTGGGTGGCAGTTAGCAGCTCCTGCCTGGGTGTGGCGGTCAGTGGCATTTCGCAGCGTTTGCCTTCTGAGTGTGTGTTTAGCTGGACCGGTTGGCAGTGAGCTGTGGACACTGACCTCCGGAATGTGTCAGCACATCTCCTGTAACCACAGTGCAGGGTCACAGTTAGCAAAGCTAGGCGTGAGCTCTTAGCATCGTCGAACACCCCACGTGCAGATTTTCCTAGCTGACCCTAGAATTCCTTTATAATTGTTTGATAGGATCCAGGATCCAGACACATTTCATGTAATTTCTGTTATAGCTACATAATCTGATAGGAGTTAGTTTTTTCCTCAAGAATTCTAGCCTTTGGGATGCATGCTAAGTCAGCACTTGATTTAGGGGCGTCCAGGAAAGGGAATGCTGCTAACTGGGAGATGAGGGGTTTTTCCTGTGGAATGAAAGCATCCCCATGGTCAGTGTTAGAGCCTGTTTAATCACCCTCCTCCAAAGAAATCCTGCACCCATTAGGAGTCGCTGATCATTCACCCCAGCGTGGTTCTGACTTTGGTATTAATAGACAAGATTTCAAAACAGCTTTTGTGAATGTACTCAGGACATGGAGGAAAGCGTACTCGTCATGATGAACAAATAGTAAATCCCCAGAGGTAAAAACTGTTAAAAAGGAACCTAGTAGGTATTCTGAAACTGAAACATTAAGACAGCAAATACAGAAAGTTACTGAGTCATTTAAACTGCAAATCAGAGATGTGGAAGAGCCACTGACCTTGAACGTCAATCTGTAGACATTATCCAGGGTCTGCATGGCCCCCCGGAGAGCTTGGCGCCGGCGCCGTGTAGACCTGGAGGGCGTGCCGGCCTGGCCTGGCCTGCGGTGTCCTGGCCGCACCGGGACATCACATCTGAGCCGGGAAGGTCTGAGGAGCAGCTCTCCCGGTAAATACTCTTTAAGACTTCCAGCTCAGGACGAGGGCACCTCTTTTCCCTCCCACAGTCCTAGGGACACGGCGGGAGAGACATTATAAAACACTCTGAACAGCAGAGCAAAGAGAAAACGGGAAGGGTCCTGTCCGTAGGCCAAGAGTTCTAAGCAGTCTCTGGAAGACTTCATGTATCTATAAAGCCGATGGAGTTGGCCTTGGGTATCAGCGGGAATAGAGAGGTCTGCGGCCTAGAGAGCTTTGCACCTCTCAGTCGTGATGTCCCCACCGTGCCCTGGGGCTGAGGGCACCATCCTCCCTGTGGGGTCTGAGGCCGAGGGATCAGGCGCTGGGGGTCCTCACACGCCCTCCTCTGCTGGGCACCGGCTCTGCTGCTGGCCCGACGCTGCCCCTGGGCTCGTCTCTGTCTAAGGAAGGTGGGACTCTGGGCCCGGGGGCCCCCAGCACCACACCCTCCGTACTGTGCCAGGATAACTGCCGGCTGCTGTGTTGTCTTGAAAAGGAGACCACACAGAGGGCAGGGCAGCTCGGCCCCGCAGTGAAATGGGCGCGCGCCTGTCGCCTCCGCAGAAACCGCCTTTTCCCTCCTGTTCATCCAGAGTGTGTCCCCCCACCCCCAGCAGAGGCTCCTGTCGTCAGCAGAGCCTTCTTTAGCCAGTGGTCCGTCCAGAAGCGTGCAGGAGTCTCTGATGCGAATCATTCTTTGTAAGTAAGAGAGACCAGCCAGGACTTACTAGACGTTTTAATACCTTCTTGTTGCTTTGTCAAGTCCGACTCTCTGCGACCCCATAGACTGTAGCCCGCCAGGCTCCTCCATCCATGGGATTTCCCAGCAAGAGTGCTCGAGCAGGTTGCCATTTGCTTCTCCAGGGGATCTTCCCGATCCAGGGATCGAACCTCTGTTTCCTGCATTGACAGGCAGATTCTTTACCGCTGAGCCACCAGGAAAGCACCTTTTAACATCTTAGAAGAGCTTAGAGGAGAATAGCAGAAAGAAACAGCTCAACAGAGCCTCCAAAATAAAGCTGCTAACGTGCCGAGCGAAACACAGCTGACTGGTATCAAGAACAGTGGTGCCAGCCAGACCTCAGGTCCAGCTTGGCCACGACCTCACCTCCCACGCGCTGTCTGCGTAGCCCTGAGCCCTGCACCCTTGCAGCTGCGTTCTGCCCTCTGCAGCTCCTGAGGTTCCGGCCAGCTAGGGCCTGGCATCCTGATACATGGCAGTTGATGACCGTGGTGACCATGGGCGGCTCGAGACGAGAGAGCGGGCAGCAGCAAGAGGAGGAAAGCTGTGTCCCGCTGCGATGAGACGCCCTGAGGCACGGCGCTGGGGCCTTCGTGGAGAGGACTCGTGTTGACTGTGATGAGACGCCCTGAGGCACGGCGCTGGGGCCTTCGTGGAGAGGACTCGTGTTGACTGTGATGAGACGCCCTGAGGCACGGCGCTGGGGCCTTCGTGGAGAGGACTCGTGTTGACTGTGATGAGACGCCCTGAGGCACGGCGCTGGGGCCTTCGTGGAGAGGACTCGTGTTGACTGTGATGAGACGCCCTGAGGCACGGCGCTGGGGCCTTCGTGGAGAGGACTCGTGTTGACTGTGATGAGACGCCCTGAGGCACGGCGCTGGGGCCTTCGTGGAGAGGACTCGTGTTGACTGTGATGAGACGCCCTGAGGCACGGCGCTGGGGCCTTCGTGGAGAAGACTCGTGTTGACTGCGATGAGACGCCCTGAGGCACGGCGCTGGGGCCTTCGTGGAGAGGACTCGTGTTGACTGCGTATGATTAGAACTTCCAGTGAAGTATCGGAATTATTGATAAACGGCATTGGGAGAAGTATTGGTAACATATATCAAATATGTAGAGAGGTTCAGTAAGACTAGACTGACCCGCTAGCTAAATGATGCGTGTGAATAAGTAAGTCCGAAAAAGATACAGGAAGATGCTTGACTTCTGAAAAAGGCAGTGAAACAAGACAAGATGGGGGTTTGAGGAATTTAAGAGCTAACATGTAAGGGAGGAGCAAAGGGTCCCTTCTGGAGCACTGATCAGAATTCTTACGAGGGTAACAGTGCCACAGCAACCTGCTTGCAGAAACCTGCTCTTCAGAGAACCCTTAAGGCTTGCAGCTGTACGCACAGATGTGGATGCTCCCGAGTTGCAGGTCACCAGAGACCAGGAAACGACCTATATTTTCAACAGTCGAGGTCCAGTTAGAAGCCCGTGGGCTCGGTGCGTCCCTGCCTCGCTGCTCTTTCACCAGCCGGGGTGGGCACGCCCGGTCGGCGTGCGCAGGCCAGAGAAGCGTGTGCGTGAAAGAAAGCACGCGCCAGAGGATGAGCCGGGGGTGTTACCCGCGATGAAGACCACGGCGGTTTCACTACAGCGTCACACTCGGACTGTAGCCAGCCGTAGTGGCGTTCCTGAAGAAACACCGAACTCCGTGTATCCCATCCCGTGGAGTCTGTAACTTGGTGACTTCTCAGAAAGAATTCTGTACTCTAGAGCGAGTGGTCGGCCTGTCCCTGCTGAGTTTCAGGTGGCCCTTCAGTGCCTGTCCTCTCTCTGGGGATGAGTCCTCAGATAACGCCTGAGACCCGGAGGCGCTCGTGGTGCTTATGAGACATGCTGGAGCCGTGCTGACTCTTTATTAATGGGAGGTTGCTGAGGCGAATCACGATATTTCCAGTTGATGGAGTATGATTGTGGCCATCAGAACACTGCTGCGGGTCCATATTTATTGGTAAAAGTGTCCAGTATCTACTGACTAGTGGGAGAGCTTATAAAGCAGTAGAAATAGTATAATTTTTTTTTCTTGTAAACGTGTATTACTTTTAGAATCAAGGGGTAAAAGTTACAGCCACATTTTGGGGGGAGGGATAAAAATGAGTAAAATAAAAAGCAGTAGGGACTTCCCTGGCAGCCCGCTGGATTAAACCTGCACACTTCAAGGCAGGGGACGCGGGTTCAGCCCCTGGGTGGGGGGTTAGAATCCTGCATGCTGTGAGGCGTGGCCACACATAGAAAACGAAGACAAAAGTAGTGAATGGTTTATTCTAAACTCACGCGTATCCTCCTCCTGCATCGGGGCTCTGTTTTGGGGGTACAGCTGTGGCCTGGTGGCTGGCTGCCCGCCGCCCCGCCCACCCTGAGGGGTGCAGCTTTAGCTGACAGGTTCCCGGGTCCTTCCTGCCTCTGAAAACGGTGCCTGACGGCCGTTGGCAACACCAGCCAGGTACAGGGCCGGCTGAGCACTGGGCATCTTCTGGCATCAGAGGGAAGGGGAGCTTGCGGGGACTTTGCTCCCTTCACACCACAGGGGTCGTGGGGGTTCTCATAGCGAGGCTGCTGACCACAGCGCCCGCAGGGGGACGGGCCCGTGGCCGGAAGTGGCGCAGAGGCCCAGCTGGTGGTTCTGGTTTGTCGTCGGTGGTGGGAAGGTTGTGAACCCCACTGTTAGATGGGCAGGCTGGTGCCCGGGATTGCTCAGAGCAAGGTGGGCCCAGTGGCAGCGACAGAAGAGAGACGCGCCGATTCCCAGAGCGGAAGCGGCGCTGCAGTTAGCCTTGGAGAGGGAGGTCGGTGCGCTTCTGTTCTTTGAGAGACGGTGGTGCTGCGTGCGAGATGGAGGCAGTAGATGGCAGCGTCTCTCCCACTCAGGCTGTGAGGCGGGAGCTGTGTCAAGGCCCGGGTGACCGAGGCCCACGCTGCCCCGTGTGACAGGCCGCTGCCCAGCCTCCTCACCGTGCGGGCTGGGCCGCCGGCGCCCGTGTTTCCAGGGAGGAAAGCCGGTTGTCACTTTTCCTGCTTCTGTGAAGCGTAAATAATAGAGTTCCCTGGAGACTCCTGAAGTCCTTTATTCCACCTGAATATGTCCACTGGCCGTCAGTGCCCTTCTGTTTAAGTGGGGACGCGACCGCAGCGGACTCGCGGTGCTGAGGGTAAGGGGTGTCCTCTGAGAGCCACGGTCCCGTGAGTCCTGTGGCCGTGAACGTCGAGGCTGCTACAGAGGAGAGGGTGAGAGCAGAAGAAGGGCGCCTGGGGTCTTACGGTGAGCCTGAGACGGCCACGTGGCTTACGTGTCGCCTGAGGGTCAGGGCAGTAAGACCGGCAGTCGCGCGCCTCGTGCGTGTCCCCTTACACGACAGGCCGCCTGCCGCCAGCAGGGAGGGAAAGCAGTTTTCAGCAGAGGAGAGATACACACTTTTGTCGTGCTTGTTTTAACTGTAAAACATCTTTTGCGCATAAGTGTAGTATAAAGGATAGGTGTGTGACCTCTAGTGTTTTCCACGCTAGGCATGTTACAGCGTCTGTCCTTGTTCCTTGCCCGTGTCTGCTGATAACCACCAAGACCCCGATTTCATCCACACGTAGGTCAGACAGAGCCCAGTTCCCTCTGGTTCCAGAGTCATCCTCGCCTGTGGTGCTGGACTTGCCCGCTCGCCTGTGTCCCCCCTTTGCCCTGACCAAATGGGATGGCCCGTGTGGCCCCTAAGTTCCAGGTGAAGTGAGGTCCGAAGCAGCTGTGTAGAGCCAGACTGTTAAAATTTAATCCTTTGCGATGAAAACACCCTCTTTTCTGTCTCTGAAAGGGTAGGAACTGTGCCCATTTTTCCTTTCCTTATATCTCAGGCACCTTGTGCAAAAATTTAACACAAAAGCAGGTACTTATGGGCAGTTTCTTGAATTACTGAGTGAAAGTAATTAACTTTTTATTTTATAAAAAGCTGACTTTTTGGAATAGTAGACAATGATGTCCCTGTGCCTGCCTGGCCCTGGGCCTTGGCGTGCCTGCGTGCTCCTCTGCGGCCCTGCTCTGTCCCGCGTGGCCCTGGGCCGTGGCGTGCCTGCATGCTCCTCTGCGGCCCTGCTCTGTCCTGCCTGGGCCGTGGCGTCCCTGCGTGGTCCTCTGCGGCCCTGCTCTGTCCCGCCTGGCCCTGGGCCGTGGTGCGCCTGTGCGCTCTTCTGCTCTGTCCAGAGCGGCCTTTGCATGTTCGCGGCACTCGTCAGGTGCTCACGGTGCAGGACACTGTTTGAGGGAAATTCACGTTATGCAGGAAATAATTTGAGGAGTATTGGTTTACTTAATCCTTTGTGAAAAGACTTTTCTATAGAATTAAATAGCAGGTCCCCAAGTTATTAAATAATTAGGTTTGTAAAAACTTTAGTAAAGTCACGACTTTTCTGGAATTTGTTCCAGTGTGCAGAGTTAGGTTACGCTTGTGAAAACGGGTTAATAACCCTTTTGATTACAGCCCCCGTTTTAATTGCAGTCAGCGTTGTTTTGATTGGTTCTGAGCCAGCAGCATGTGCGTTTCCAACAATTGATTTAACTTAGCTTTTTGTTTCAGAATTAGGACGCTGCGGAAGGAAGTCATCCAGAAGTCGCAGTTTAAATTTGATTTTTTCCTTACAGAGTCATGCTGCTTTATACTTGGATTGGAATTCCTTTTCAAGTTTTGTATTAAAAATAGAATGTCTTTAGGTAGGATGACTTTTTGAATAGCATATTTAAGTATCCCCTCCCTTTCTGTTTTTCCTTTTAAACGTGGTTTAAGAATAAATAGTTAAACTTTTGTGGTCTTTTCAGATACGGTTAAAAAACTCCAGGACCAAAAACATGACATGGAAAGAGAAATCAAGACCCTGCACAGGCGACTGCGGGTAGGAACGCGCGCACGCCGTCCCGTCGGGAAGCGCGGCGCCCCGAAAGCTGCGCCCGCCGCCTGCGCGCAGCCACGGAGGGGCCGTGACCCAGAGCCGCCGGGCTGCGGGCGGGGCGGGGCGCCCCTCAGAGAGGGGCTGGCGCCGGGTTTGACGAGCAGCACTTGGGGAGCAGGGGTTATATCCCGAGAAGAAACGTCATGAGCCCTTGATGAGGAAGGGTCCCAAGCTAAGCTGCCTTCTGTGGGCTTTCTGTCTTCTGTGGATGTGATCTGTCTGCGGCGGCAGTGACGCTCTGACGCAGAGGGTGGGGGAAGCTGGTCTCGAGGTTTGGGTTGACCCTGCGGTGCGGAAGACCTGGGTTCAATTCCTGGGTCAGGAAGTTCCCCTGGAGAAGGGAATGGCAACCCACTCCAGTGCCCTTGCCTGGAGAAGCCCACGGACAGAGGAGCCTGGCGGGCCACACGAGTCGGACGTGACTTGGCGCCTTCTTTCTTTCTTTCTCTCCGTTGCTCGGGCTGTGAGGGGTGCTGGGCGCTGCCCCTGGGGTTGGTGGCCGTGGCTCCGGGGGCGCCTGCGTCCTCCCCGCTGTGGGAGGCCACCCAGCGGACAGTCCTGAGCTCCTCCTCCTGTGTGTTTTGTCTGCTGAGATTAAATTTAGTGTTTTCCTTCTGCTTCCTCTTCCTTCTGATTTTTTTTTCCTGTTGGTTTTTGATGTCAGGATGTATATAGATTTTCACTGTAAGATCTTCCAGTGTAGTTTACAGACCATGTATCTACCTGCTTGAGCTCTTCACAGGCATATTTTGGATGATATGTTTATTTTCACAAGACTAACTTTGAAGCTTGCCACAGGGAAGGGCGGCCTGACCTGATCATGCTTACTGAGCAGTCCATGTGCTTGCTGCCTCAGGAAGCAGGTCAGCTGGCCGCTTTTCCTCACCAGGAACACCGCTCACTAAAAGTAGTTACGTAACCTGTTAGAAATAGGTAACAGCAGTTCTCTGGGATTTAAAGGAAATCAGTCATCACTTGAGACAGTGCATTACAGCAGTCTAATCATAAGCACATTTTATTGTTTTAAAGTACGTCTTCATTGCTCTCTTTTGGAAATAAAAACGTAGTTTTTTAACACAGGAGGAATCAGCAGAATGGCGGCAGTTCCAGGCTGATCTGCAGACCGCGGTGGTCATCGCTAATGACATCAAGTCTGAAGCCCAAGAGGAGATTGGTGACCTGAAGCGCCGCTTACATGAAGCTCAAGAGAAAAACGAGAAGCTCACGAAAGAATTGGAGGAAATAAAGTCACGCAAGTAAGAGTCAGGAAGCCAGCTGTGCCCCTCAGTTTCCACAGGGAACTCATGAGTCCTGGTTCTGTGATGCGGCTTTTCGGGAAGACTGTGTCCTGACGCTGCTGTGACTGAGTGTGGCTCCAGTGGACGTGACCCAAGTCCGGGCTTGTTCCCGGGCTCCCAGGAGCCCGTCAGTCTTTGAGTAGCCCTGTGAGGTAGCACGGGCTCCGTGGCCTTCCCGAGCTATCGTCAGCGTCCACAGTCCCCGACTCTGGAGGGGCTGGAGTGGCCACCGCACCTGGTCCATTGCGGTTCCCGCCTGTCCTCTGCCCCCGTCCCAGCCCCTTGCTCTTCCCTGGGCTGTCGTCGTCACGGAGGGTGCAGACCCTGGAGACAGACAGACTTGGCCCCGTGCAGCTCTGCTGCTGCTGGTCTTGGGGGTCTCGGTCAGACCTCAGTTTGCCCGTCTCTGCAGTGGACACAGTGCTGCTTCCGTCACAGAGTCGTGGGGCTGAAATGAGATGCCCGGATGCCGCTCACGGCCATGGCCGGTGTCCGTCAGCGGGTGTCTCAGAGACTCGAGTGAAGAACGCAGGCCGATTTCTCTCTGCTGCTCACTTGAAGAGTGTCTTGTGCTCATAACCCTGGAGTTTCTCCCATTTAACATAGACATCTTTGGAATCCTGTGAAAAGTCTTAGATGATGCACCCCAAGTTCCTAGGGAGACTGTCTGTGAGGGGAGAGACTGGTTTTTGAGGGTTTTTTTTTTAATTAAGTATAAGTGAAGTGAAGTGAAAGTTGCTGAGTCATTTCCAACTCTTTGCGACCCCATGAACTATACAGTCCTTGGAATTCCCCAAGCCAGAATATTGGAGTGGGTAACCTTTCCCTTTTCCAGGGGATCTTCCCAACGCAGGAATCCAACTGAGGTCTCCTGCATTGCAGGAGGATTCTTTACCAGCTGATTCACCAGGGAATCCCCAAGTATCTCTCTCTAAGTATCAGAGTTGGAGGTTATTATTAATAATGTGATTGTTCATTACGTTGAACAATTCTTAAATAGCCGTAGGGAAAAAATTTAGAAAAAATTTAGAGAAAAAATTTAACAGGCCAACTTGATAAAGCTGTGGACTT
>NW_011488080.1:57739-59634 GCF_000754665.1 Bison bison bison
TCTCGGTGTCAGGCTCGGGCTGACCCCACGTGGGGGGCAGCTGTCTCCTCTGAGCCGGGCAGCCTCCAGGTGTGGACTTGGGGCCCGCTCGTCCTCCGAGCCCCTCGGGCGCGTGTGCTCAGGTGCTGCCTGACCCCGACACCCGGCATCTCCAGATGTCGTCTCTCGTCCAGAAGCAGACCTGGCCCCTCAGCTGCCGTCTCTCCCTGTGAAGGCAGCGCCATGCCGCCCAGTTACCAGGCCAGGAGTTTCGGAGCCTCCCTCCTGCTCACCCGGCGTCAGTCCGTCATCAAGCCCTCTTACCCAGCCCCTCGCACACACCTGCTCTGCCCTCTCGTCTCTGGGAGCGCAGTTGGCGGCTAGCTCAGGCCACCATCCACTGCCGTTCGGTGGCCCTTTTTTTTTGTAATACAGATTTTTTCCTGTTTTTGGCCACACGGCACACAGGATCTTAGTTCCCCAACTAGACACTGAACCTGGGTCCCGGCAGCGGAAGCACAGAGCCCTAGCCGCCGGCCCCAGGGGCTTCCGGAAGCCTCCTTCTGAGCAGTTCATTCCAGAGAGGGAGGTTGACATGCGAGCGGCTATTATACACTGTGCGTCAAACGCACCGCCTGTGGAAATCCACGTGAGGGGACGTGCTGAGCCCCACAGGGGCGGGGAGGAAAGCTGCTTTGAGCCCGGCTCCCCTTCATGTAACATGCCCAGAATGTCCACCACATGCCCAGCCTCTCACCTGATGCAGCCACAGAGGCTCTGCTGAGGTTTTTCATGTGGAGTCCTCGGTTTGTGGAGTGCTTAACCATGTAATTAAACGGCAAGAGTGATGTGACCGGCACAGCCGGGCCTGGAAGTCAGCACCGCTTGTCTAGGGAGCAGACTGTCCCCCTGGCGGCAGCGCTGCTGGGGCTGAGGCGGTGGGGCGGCAGCTGTTCCCGGGGAGCCCTCGTGCTGGCTGGGCGGCGCTCCTGGGGGGTGTTTGAAGCTTCCGCCCCGTCGTGGCCTCGCTCACCGTGCGTTTGCTGTCTTCCAGTGCCCAGCCCTGCCGCGGCAGCGATGCCCCGGACGCCTCTGAGCCCGAGCCCCATGAAGACGCCCCCTGCGGCCGCTGTCTCCCCCATGCAGGTGCGTGCCTGTGGCTCTGTGTTTGCGCCTGCGTAGGAAGCGCCACGCTCTCCGTTTGGAAGGAGGGCAGCAGAAGCGCCGTGTTCTATCTGTAGGGAGCTTTTTCTTGCCCTCTATTCATCAGGTTTTTTAAAGGCGTGAAGATATAAACGAAAGCAAGTAAAGGCATTAAGACGTGATAGGCGTCAAATCCGGTGGACTTGCTCTAAGTGGCTGTCAGCTGAGGCCTAACGCTCACGATGTCAGCTTGTAAACTTCTGTAAAGATAAGTTAAAAAATCTCATCTCTCCACCTTGGAAAACAAACCAGTAATTAGTAATTGAAGCCCCAGTCAGTAGCATTTCAGCACTTGTATAATGTCCCAGCACACGCTCCTCAAGCCTGATTGTGCACGAAGGTCGTGTGGAGTTTTACACACGTAGACCCCAGGCCTCCTCCCACTGAACGGGTGTCCGGGAATGGGGCCCGAGATGAGCAGTGGTGGTTCTTCAGGCCTCGCTAAGGCCGTGAGGGGTCTGGGCTTGGTGGCCCTGCGCCACGGGCAGCTGGGAGGCCGGACCAGGGGTTGGAGGCCGTTCTGTTCAGACGTCGTTGGACAGGTGGCGTGGGGCTGAGATCTGTGGTTGGGACACGGGCTGAGCCCTGCTGCGGGCCAGGCTGCTCTCCGTGGCGACCAGGGAGGAGGCACCCACACGGAGCAGGGAGGCTGCCTCTGGGGAGGCCAGGAGGGAGCACGAGGGCTAGGGGGGGGTCGCCCAGGGCCGAGAGCC
>NW_011488080.1:63518-64056 GCF_000754665.1 Bison bison bison
TCACCTCGCACACCCACCGCTTCCCGGCTCCACTCTCCTCAGCACGCTTGCACCTCTCCCTGTCCCCAACGTCTGCAGTGGCTCCGACCCCGGCCACCGTGGCCTCCTGCCACCAGGTCGTCCCCCTCTCGTCCGCTGGGTGCTGAGCTGGGTGTGTTCACCGCTGTCCCCAGAACGCGCTGACTGCCAGCTCCGGCGGCCTTGGGCATCTCCCCGGCTTTCAGTGCGGCGTGTGCCCCTCGCTTCCCTCCCACAGCCCTCTTCCTCGCGCATCTGTGCACGGGGACCCTCCTTTCTCTCACCTGCTTGTCCACGTGGTCAGCAGTGTGCGAGTCTGCTCCTGAGGAGCCTTGAGCCCGTTTATGTCTCCCCTGACACGGCCCACGTCCAGGCAGCCTGCTCTCTGCCCTGCAGTCCGCTCACACCCGCCCCCCACACCCCACCCCCCGGGACGGAAGGGTGTCGGCCTGGGACAGTCCCCGGCGCCCCGCCCCAGGGGTGGGGCTGCGCTCCTCAGCCCCGCCCCCCCACCACTGCC
>NW_011488081.1:0-434 GCF_000754665.1 Bison bison bison
ACTTGAAGGTTGTTAAGAGTATATCTTAAAAATTCTTACCACACACAGAGAAATGGCAACTAATTATGTGAAGTGATAGGTATGTTAACTAACCTTTTTGTGTTATTAATTTCACAGTATATATGGATGTCAAATCATCACATTTTATACTATAAACTCACATAATGTTCTCTGTCAAATAGATTTCAATTAACTTAGAAAAATAAAGTGAAAAGACAACCCATACAGTGAGAGAAATATTTGCAAGTTATTTATCTGTTAAGTGTCTAGAACCCAGAATACAAAAAGAACTCTTATAACTGAAAATAAAAAGATAACCCAATTGAAAATGGCAGAGGACTTGAATACACATTTTTCTAAAGAAGAATACACAGATGGCAAATCAAATCATTGAAGTGTGAAGTGAAAGTTGCTCAGTCATGTCTGACTCTATG
>NW_011488081.1:4719-4998 GCF_000754665.1 Bison bison bison
GCTGCACTGCATGGCTTACAATATTTTACTTCCCTAACCAGGGATTGAACCTGGGCTCCCAGCAGTAGAAGCTTGGAATGCTAACCACTGGACACTGTGGAACTCCCACAATGATTATTGTTTTATGAAGCTAAGTTTGTAGTGACATTATGCATCCACAAGAATATCCAAATACTTCTTTAGCTTTTTGTCACTCCACAAAGAGAGGCAATCAAAAACTTTCTCTGTATGAAAGATGGAGAAATTGAATCACAGAGTAGACCAAAAATCTGAGAAAGA
>NW_011488081.1:5194-5646 GCF_000754665.1 Bison bison bison
TACTATATAGGCCTTCAATTCTTATTTCTCTGGTAGGGCTAAGGGAAAATAATTTCTCTGTTAATATCTGTGATTCACTTTTCACCCAAAGAAGAAATTGGCAAATTTTTACTTAAAGGGTGAGATAGTAAATAGGCTTCTCAGGACAAGAAGCAAAATCAAGGCTATGATGTAGCAGCTTACATTTACCATTTAAGATACAATCCTTTACTTTTACTGCCTAAATAGTATGTGTTATGCTTTATATTCGGAGAAGGCAATGGCACCCCACTCCAGTACTCTTGCCTGGAAAATCCCATGGATGGAGGAGCCTGGTAGGCTGCAGTCCATGGAGTCGCTAAGAGTTGGACACGACTGAACGACTACCCTTTCACTTTTCACTTTCACGCATTGGAGAAGGAAATGGCAACCCACTCCAGTGTTCTTGCCTGGAGAATCCCAGGGATGGGGGA
>NW_011488081.1:6740-7339 GCF_000754665.1 Bison bison bison
ATCTATTTGCTTGCACTTTCTTGCTTCTAGAGGGTGCCTCCATGCTATGACTCATGTCCCTTTTCCTCTATTTTCAAAGCCAGGAATTTTTTTTTCCTAAATGAGCAGAAGAGAAAACATCCCCTACTACCAGAGAAAATTCGCTTAGGTGGTAAAGTAGCACACTGCTCACAGCGCTTCATTTTTCTCCTTATATATCCACATACTTGCCCTGGATTCCTGGTGAACTGAGTCTACTTTCTCAACTCTTGATTTTGGGCTTAGCCATGTGACTTGTTTTAGCCAAGAACGTGTTAACAATTCTGACACAAGCACAGGCTATAAACTTACTTGCATAGTTGGGTTTAGCCTCTTACATTCCTGTGATTGCCATGAGAACAGCCTATCCTGTGTCCACTGGTCCAAGGAGAGTGTGGAGACATGTGGTAATGAAATTAATCCAATCTAGAGGCTGACACTTGAGCCTGAAGTCCATCCTAGCCCAGCTAAAGTTATTGCCAATCTGTAGGTCTGTTTTAAGACACAGAATTTTGAGTTAATTTGTTACTCACCATTATTGAAGCACCGCTGACTCATACAAGGACAAATGCAAGAAGGAT
>NW_011488081.1:9279-12133 GCF_000754665.1 Bison bison bison
AGCAGAAAGAAAAAACAGAATTAAAAGGGCAAAATGCACAGTTTTTGAAGGAAAAATGCTGGTCATAGCCAGAGTTGTCTGGTAGCAAACTAGGTATATATTTTCAAAAAGGCCATAGTGATTCTCTGGAGTTAGTAAAAACTGTAGCTTCTACTGGCGTGAAAAGAAGATGGACTTTAAAATGTACCCTTTAGGTTCTTTTTAGAGAGAAACACTTTGAAAGGAGACAACACAATATAAATGCCAGGTCTTATTATTATCATTACTGCCATGAACACCTCCAAGCCACACACATGCACACACACGCACGCAAAACATGTCCATAACAGAAGTCTGCTTTGAAGATGGGCTGGTAAAGAAAGCTCATTTGAGATAGTCCACGTACAAACTGCCATCTCCCTGAAATTCCAAATTACAGTTGTCACCACTGTGTGCAGTAAAAGTTTCAGGTAAAAAGCACAGAGGGAAGAAAAAGTTAAATGCTTATACCATGGTCTAATGACACCAATCTGAGAGCATTGTTTACTTTCATGGTAAATAACAGCGTGAGAATAACATTCCCATTACTGACCACTGTCACCGACCAGCATGGAACACTGGCTCTTTTCATCTTCCCCTACAATTGTGGAAAACCTGAATAACTCTTCCACACATGGATGTCCAGGCTGTTTGGCCTCCAGCTTTTCCAGAACTGCTAAAGTTCTCAGGCCCATATTCATCCATATATTTCTAATATGTTTATACACAAGCATATCTAGAACAGGGGTTGCAAACTACAGCCTTTGTCCCTGTGTAGTCCAAAATGCCCACTTTGCATTTTTCTATGTCTCGTGAGCTAAGACTTGTTTCTACATTTCTAGATGGTTGGAAAAAAGTACAAAGAAGAACATTTCATGACAAAAATTATATGAAGTTTAAATGTTGATATCCATAAAATTTTATCATGACACAGTCATCTATGCTGCTTTTGCACTGTAACATAGGTAGGGAGCTATGACAGAGATCTTATGACCCACAAGGCCAAAATTCTTTGCTTTCTGGTTCCTTGAGAAAAAAAAAATTTCAACTCCTGATCTAGAATATGGCTGTTACTCCTTTAGAAAATTACTTTTTTGCTGAATCATAATGTAATACTTGAATAAAGAGTATTTATCTGATCTTTCACATAGGGATTCACTCGGGTGACCATCACACAGAAAAATAATAAAAAAAAAGATTTCCAGCATCATAGAAAGGCTCTCTCCTAGTTAACATTCCCTCTCAAAGTTACTCATTTTTTTTCTAAAGGCTATTACCATGAATTAATTCTGCCTATTTTTGAAATGTATATAAATAAGGTAATATATATTTTTCACTATTTATTTTTATGCAACATTCTGTACATGAAATTCATTCATGTTGATGCATGTGGCAGTAGTTTGTTCTATTGTATGAATATACTATAATTTATATAGTCTTCTGTTGGTTATTAGGTAGTTCTTAACTTTTTAAAATATTGTGAGTATAGCTGCTATGAACATTCTTGTACATGCATTTTGGTGAACATATATATTTCATTCTTGAGTAAATACCTAGAATAGAACTTCTGGAATGATGATGCTTTTTTTTATAAAGTTGAGCTCCAGTTTGATATAAGCAAGATACATTAGGTAGGATCTTTTAAAAGTATGAAGCAAAAGCATTTTTACTTTTGTAGATGCAAACTTAAGTATTTAAGGGGTAACTTTTGAGGTGTTGCTTAAAAGGCTATAGCAAAGGAGAAGGTAAAGGGGAATGGGTTTTTTAAATGCCAAAATGTTTATGGTGACTGAAACTACGTGATAAATTCATTAAGATTCATTCTATTTTCTATTCCTTAGTGCATTTGGAAACCTTTTCAATAAAAATTAGAAAAAAGAAGAAATGGGTTGAAGTAAATAATGAAGTGGGTGAACTATTACACAACAATAATGCTGGACATTGAGGAAAGTTTCAACTCCTACAACTGTGATGAGAGATGCATTTTCTAGTATGTGAAGGAAAAACAAAACTCCAAATGTGCCTCATTTAATATTAAAATAACTACAGATATCTAGCATAAGATGTGAAGACAAAGATATAACTAAATGTATGAAATTCCACACCTGGAAATTACAAAGTATACAGTCTCAGACAATATCTTTACCTTTGTCTATAAAATGGAAATTCTTGAACCCAGAGTTACTATGAGGATTATTAGATAAACAGGTATAAGCCTTTTGTTTCACACCCAGTATTTAGGCGGCACTCAAGAGATTTTGTATAAGCCTATGTCTATTGTGCATAGACTGAGGGGGAGTTCACTGTTTGGCAATGTAATATGTCTCTAACTGAGAACCAAGAGAAAAAATGAACAAAGCATTATTTTTTTAAAAAACCCTCTATTTGAAGGCACAGGAAATATATCAAGGTACAAGGACCAGATTAGTGGCCCTAGGATCCTACGGAGAAGAAAAATTAGAGAAGTGAGCCTGGAAGTTGGCATTGCTTTGTACCCCAAGGTGTTGGACAATTCCAAAAGCAGTTGCCGACAGGCAAATAAGTGGGGCAGAGCTTTCAATAGACTCAGAGGCATCCTGGGGTGAAAATTCAAGTTAAAGACCACCAAGAAGGAGGAATCCTAATATATACTCCAGGATTACTGTTGGAACCCTAAAAGCAACTAAATATATAAAGCAAATATTATCAGATCTAAAGGGAGAACTAGACAGCAACATGAAAATAGTACAGACTTTACTACCCCATTCACATCAATGGGCAGATCATTCAAACAGAAAATCAATAAAGAAACATCAGCCTTAAATGACATGTTATACAAGACAAACTTAACAGATAT
>NW_011488081.1:13400-15192 GCF_000754665.1 Bison bison bison
TAGTAAAGAGTCTGTATCAGTAATCAAAAACCTCCCAACAAACAAAAATCCAGAACTAGATGGATTCACTGGTGAATTCTACATTCAAAGAATTAATACCAGTCCTTATCAAACTCTTCCAAAAAACAGCAAAAAAGAAACACTTCCAAACTCATTTTATGAGGCCAACATTACTCTGATACCCATACCAAAGACACCACAAGAAAGGAAACTGCAAGCCAATATCCCTGATGAACATAGATGCAAAAATCCTCAACAAAATATCTGTAAGCCCAATTTAATAATATATTAAATGGATTATACACCATCATCAAATGGGATTCATCCCAGGGATGCAGGATGGTTCAATGTCTGCTAAACAAAGTGATACAACACATTGCACAAAGATAAACATCACATGATCACTTCAACAGATGCAAAGAAAACATTCGACAAAATTCAACATCCATTTATGATAACAACTCACAACAAAGTAGGTATCAAGTGAACGTACCTCAACGTAACAAAGACTATATATGTCAAGCCCAGCTAACATCATATTCACTGTTGGAAAGCTGAAAGCTTTTCTTCTGAAATCAGGAGCAGGCCAAAGATGCCTACTCTCACCATTTGTATTTAACATAGTATTGGAAGTCCTAGCCACAAGAGTTAGGCAAGGAAAAGAAAGAAAAGGCACACAAACTGTAAAGGAGGAAGTAAAACTCTCATTATTTGTGGACAACATAATTTTATATATTGAAAACTAAAGACTCCACCAAAAACATGTTAGAACTAACAAAAAAATTCAGTAAAATTTCAGGATACAAAATAAATATACAAAAAAAGCCATTGTGTTTCTATACACTAATAAGTAACTATCAGAAAGTAAAATTAACAAAACAATCCCATTTATAATTGCATCAAAGAGAATAAAATGCCTAATCATTTCTCACAGAACTAGAACAAAAAATTTCACCATTTGTATGGAAACACAAAAGACCTCAAATAGTCAAAGCAATCTAGAGAGAAAGAAGAATGGAGCTGGAGGAGTCAACCTTCCTGACTTCAGACTAAACTAGAAAGCTATAGTCATCAAGACAGTATGGTACTGGCACAAAAACAGAAATACAGACCAATGGAACAATATAGAAAGCCCAGAGATAAACCCACACACCTATCAGCATCTTATCTTTGACAAAGGAGGCAAGAATATACAGTGGGGAAAAGACAGTTTCTTCAATAAGTGGTGCTGGGAAAACTGGACAGCTGCATGTAAAAGTATGAAATTAGAATGCTTCCTAACACCATACACAAATATAAACTCAAAATGGATTAAAGACCTAAATGCGAAACCAGAAACTATAAAACTCTTAGAGGAAAACATAGGCAGAACACCATTTGCCATAACTCATGGCACAATCCTCTATGACCCACCTACCAGAGTAACAGAAATAAAAACAAAATTAACAAGTGGGGCCTAATTAAACTTAAAAGCTTTTGCACAGCAAAGGAAACTATAAACAAGGTGAAAAGACAACTCTCAGAATGGGAGAAAATAATAGCAAATGAAATAACTGACAAAGGGTTAATTTCCAAAATATTCAAGCAGGTTGTACAACTTAATACCAGAAAAACAAACAATGCAATCAAAAAGTGGGCGAAAGACCTAAACAGACATTTCTCCAAAGAAGACATATAGATGGTTAATAAACACATGAAAAGATGCTCAACATCACTCATTATTAAACGAACACATATCAAAACTACAATGACATATCACTTCACACCAGTCAGAATGGGCATCATCAAAAAA
>NW_011488081.1:15292-16174 GCF_000754665.1 Bison bison bison
TCCTTAAAAACATAGGAATAAACCTACCATATGACCCAGCAATCCCACCACTAGGCATATACCCTGAGGAAACCAAAATGGAAAAAGACACATGTACTCCAGTGTTTACTGTAGCATTATTTACAATAGCTAGGACACGGGAACAACCTAAATGTCCATTGACAGATGAATGAATAAAGAAACTGTGGTATACACACACACACACACACACACACACACATATATATATATAATGGAATATTATGAAGCCATAAAAAGGAGCCCATTTAAGTCATTTTTTAATGAGGCTCGAGGTTAGAATTCTAATAGGCTGTAACCTAGAGGCTATTACACAGAGTGAAGTTAAGTCAGAAACAGAAAAATATTGTATATTAATGCATATATATGGAATCTAGAAAGATGGTACTTATGAACCTATTTGGAAGGCAGCAGTGGAAACACAGACATAGAGAACAGGCTTATGGACATGGGCGGGGGGATGAAGGAGAGGGTTGGAAGAATTGAGAGAGTAGCATGGAAACATATACACTGCCATATGTAAAATAAATAGCAAATGGGAATTTGCTGTATGACTCAGGTAACTCAAACTGAGGCTCTGTGAGAAATCTGTATGCAGGTCAGGAAGCAAGTTAGAACTGGACATGGAACAACAGACTGGTTCCAAATAGGAAAAGGAGTACGTCAAGGCTGTATATTGTCACCCTGTTTATTTAACTTATATACAGAGTACACCATGAGAAATGCTGGACTGGAAGAAGCACAAGCTGGAATCAAGATTGACAGGAGAAATATCAATAACCTCAGATATGCAGATTACACCACCCTTATGGCAAAACGTGAAGAAGAACTGAAGAGCTCTTGATGAAAGTGAAAGAGGAGAGT
>NW_011488081.1:17998-18734 GCF_000754665.1 Bison bison bison
AGTTTAAAAAATAGTTTATTATAAAATGAAGAAGTAAATAATCATCTGTATTTTATCATGCTTTCCTTTTTGGCAACCACAGTGATATTCATGGTTTTTTTTTTTATATTTATGTGTTAATAATTGATATGTCTTAGTGACAAAGCATCTGAAAACAGGTTGAAATGATTACATGTAAAAATGGTATTTTTTATTATAGTAAAAACACACACATGAGATTTACCCTATTAATAAATATTTGAGTGTATAGCACAGTAATGTTTACTATAGGCACCATGGTGTATAGCAGAGCTCTAGAACATGTGAATATCTTGCATAACTGAATCTGTATATTCATTGAACAGCAACACTCCATTTCCCCTAGCTCCTGGAAGCCACCATAATTGTTCTTCTTCTATGAGTTTTGCTATTTTAGATACCTCATATATGTAGAATCATTCAGTATTTATCCTTCTGTGACTGGCTTATTTCACTTAACATATAAAGGACAGAAATGGTAAGGACTTAACAGAAGCAGAAGAGATTAAGAAGAGGTGGCAAAAATAAACAGAAGAACTGTACAGATAAAAGGTCTTAATGACCTGGATAACCACGATGGTGTGGTCACTCACCTAGAGCCAGATATCCTGAAGTGTGAAGTCAAGTGGGTCTTAGGAAGCATTACTCCAAACAAAGCTAGTCAAAGTGACAGAATTCCAGCTGAACTATTTCAAATCCTAAAAGATGACGCTGTGAA
>NW_011488081.1:18834-19243 GCF_000754665.1 Bison bison bison
AGAATGGGATCTTGCCATTTGTGACATGGCTGGACCTTGAAGGCATTATGCTGATTAAAGTCAAACAGAGAAAGACAAATGCCATGTGATTTCACTTATATGTGGAATCTGAAAAAAGAAACAACAGCAGCAAAAACTAAACCCAAGCTCATAACTGATAAATACAGAGAATTGACTGGTGGTTGCCAGAGGAGGTAGGTAGGAGAAATGGGCCGACTGTTATTTTGTTTGTTTGTTTGCTTAAATGAAAAGACAAAGGAACAGAAAAATAGGCAAGAGACTTAAATAGGCATTTCATAAAATATGATATTCAAATGCTAAACTAACTTTAAAGAGGGAAATTAAACATCTAAAGACTTACCAAAATGGCTAAAATTAAAAAAAAAACAAAACTCTAAACTTATCTAAT
>NW_011488081.1:19343-20202 GCF_000754665.1 Bison bison bison
AGGAGCTACAAAGGACCCTGAATAGCCTAAACAGTCTTGAGAAATAAGAACAAAGCTGGAGGCATCATGCTTCCTGATTTCAAATTATATCATAAAACTATAATAGTGAAAACAGTATATTACTGGTATAAAAACAGACACAAAGATCATTGGAACAGAAAAAATAGCCCAGAAATAAAACCATGCATATAGATCAATTAATTTACAGCAAAGGAGCCAAGAATATACAATGGGGAAAGAACAGTTTCTTCAATAAATGATGTTGGGAAAATTGGACAGACACACTCATGCAAAAGAATGAAACTTGACCACTTTCTTGCACCATACACAAAAATTAAGTCAAAATGGACTCAAGACTTGAATGTAAGTCTTGAAACCATACAAGTCTTAGAAGAAAACATAGGTGGTAAGCTCCTTGACATTGATCTTAGTGATGATTTTTCAGATATGACTCCAAAAACAAAGGCAACAAAAGCAAAAATAAACAACTGATACTCACCAAACTAAAAAACATCTACACAGCAAAAGAAGTCGTCAACAAAATGAAAAGGCAACCTATTGAATAGAAGAAAATATTTGCAAGTCTTATATTTGACAAGAGGTTAATATCCAAACTGTATAAAGAATTCATATAGCTCAATAGCGAAAAAAATCTGATAAATAGGGGATTGGATATGAATAGACATTTTTCCAAAGAAGACATACACTAGATTGGCCAAAAAGTTTATTAAGATTTTTTTTTTCATAAAATGGTACAGAAAAACCCAAATGAACCTTTTGGCCAACCCAATAGATATCCAACCTGTACATGAAAAAATGTTCGACATAACCAACCATCAAGGAAATGCAAATCAAAACC
>NW_011488081.1:20302-20458 GCF_000754665.1 Bison bison bison
GAAAATGAAAATACTAATTTAAAAAATAATCTGCACCCTCATATTCATGTGTTCATGGCAGCAATATTTACAATAGCCAAGATAGAAATGACCGAAGTATCCATCAGTGCATGATTGGATAAAGAATGGATAAAGAAAAGTGACACACACATACAC
>NW_011488081.1:24004-25102 GCF_000754665.1 Bison bison bison
AAGAGGACCTTGTATTTTGGACGTTAACCTATATCAGATATGATCTACAAGATTTTTTCCTAGTCTGCAGTTTTCCTTTTCTACTCTGTTGATTGTTTCCTTAATAATATTTGTTTAATGTATAAAAATAGACAGCACTAAATTAGTTTAATTTGGATTTAGTTTTCCTGCAGTTAAACAGAGAACTAATTTTCATCTTATGATTCATAGCTGCCGAAGAGTTCCTTTCACAGAATAGATATGTAATTTAGTTTTTCTATTTTCTATGGATGCATTTGACTGCTTTATCTTCTTTAGAAGTTCTGACTCAGATATGTTTGGACAATTCAATGCATTTCTGAGACATAACACAGCCTAATTTTACAAAGCATTCTCTGAGAAATGAAAAAAAACTGATCTATAATATCCACCTTCATCATAGACTCTTATTGTTTGTAATTTGGGCCAAATCACTGAACACTGATTTCTAATTTCCCAAAATTTTCTGACCTCTAATGGAGGATTTTATGATGGTTCTTTGACTTTTATTTTTCCCACTCTTTGTTGTCTATTGTAGGTAAAACAGTTTCTTCTGGTGGGATTGCCATATCTTTTTCTTTTTAATGCTTGACTTACAATATTATGGTTTCCTTTTGCTTATAGAGTTCAATGATAAATATTAAATTATTATTCATTCTGGGCTCACTAGAATCAGTCACATGTTTCTGGGCCTGCATGGCCACATCTTTGCCTGAGTTATTTATCTATAATTATATTGCTTTTGAGAAAAATAGGAGATGTAATTGGTGACGCTATTGAAATGACTGTAATTAAAGTAATACATGAAAAAAGGATCCAATTTTGTGGATAGTTGTTTATTCTGCATTTTACCTTTCAAAACAATTAAGTTGTTGTTATACACTTATATGCTTACAGGGAATATTTGCAATATAATTTTAAACTGGGGAAAATTAGTATTTTATATCAGCCTATTAGAGAAACAAGCAAAGAACTTAATCCCCCTCCATTAGGTGAGGCAAATGCTGGTCTCAGGAGATGGCTATCTTATTTTTTTCTCTAATAACCAAGAAACTATGGCAGACCTTCCTGTTATCATGC
>NW_011488082.1:0-507 GCF_000754665.1 Bison bison bison
CAATGCAATGGTGTATCCAGAGGGGTGTGAGCTGGGACTGTCAGTTATACTTCCTACAAGAGATTCTCTTGAAGAAAATCTGAGAAGAGCATTTATACAGCTGCCACTATAGGGGAAAAAAGAAAACAAATGCATAGACAACTAAATGTAGAATAGAATACCAATATCAATATCACTTAGCAATGATTAGTGCCAGAAAGAAAATAAAAATCAGAGTAAGGCCATAAAAAGTGAATTTTGCTTGAAAGGGACAGGGGAGCTCCTATGTTAAATGACACAGTCATAGAAGGCCTTTCTGAGGTGGTGGGGCTTCCTGGTGGCTCAGTTGGTAAAGAATCCACCTGCAATGCAGGAGACTTGGGTTTGATCCCTGAGTCGGGAAGATCCACTGGAAAAGGAAATGGCAACCCACTCCAGTATTCTTGCCTTGAGAATTCCATGGATAGAGGAGCCTGGTGGGCTGCAGTCCATGGGGTCACAAAGAGATATGACTTGGCAACTAAACCA
>NW_011488082.1:4655-5683 GCF_000754665.1 Bison bison bison
AAAGGAACAGGGCACCTCCTCCTTCTCCTACTTTCTTCATCCTTTGCTAGTTGGTTCCTGGACATCATGGAAAGCCATTTTGAGCCAGGTGGACAGGGAAATACTCTCAGATTGGTGAGCCACAGAATGGAAGGAGTCTGGATATCTGAAAAATCCATGCAGAAGAACTGCTAAGCAGACATGCAGCCTGGACTAACTACCTCCAGATTATAATAGGAGAGAGGAATACACTTTTGTTTAAGCCATTGTCAATTTGGGTTTCTGTTACCAATAGCCAAAACAATATCCCAGTAGTTGGGTTTTATGGGTTTCTCTCTTTGCTAGTCTTTTGATTCACCTGAACTACATGCATATATGTATATGTATTTCTTTCTAACTACCAAATTGAGAAGTAATGCTAGAAAGGCACAGGTGCTGAGATCTGATATTGATTGAAGGTCCACTGTACCCTCTTATTGAGCAAAGATAAGGCCATTTCTTTTTCCACTCAATGGCATTTCTCAGGTGTACATTAGGCACCCTTAGAGGTTGATCATTTAGATGCCCCCACATACCTCTTTAACATTAGGAAACTGATATTAATGAACAACTTTGCAAGTGGAATGGAACAGACCTTGACTTTACTTTCTATAGTCTGTAAACAGGGACCAATTCATCTTCCCCTTGAACCTTAATACTCTCATGAGAAGAAGTTGATATGGCACAATACATGGAGTGGTGGGAGAAGAAAGAGCCACCTGTTCAGCCAGCCCTGTTCAGTTCAGCCAGGTTGAGTTAACCCTTGGGGATCACTGGGTAAGAGGTAACACAATTGGAATGGAATGGAATATCTGAACAAATTGGGAAATCGGGATTAGTGATTTCCTACATTAAATTGTAACCTGATACCTGTTAGACATAATATTTACTTTGTTGCAGAGAAACTGCTTGCTCCTTGAAATAATCTATTTTAAATCACAACTGCTGCTGCTGCTAAGTCACTTCAGTCGTGTCCGACTCTGTGTGACCCCATAGATGGCAGCCCACCA
>NW_011488083.1:0-380 GCF_000754665.1 Bison bison bison
CTGAACACAAGGGAGCACTCACCTGCCTGCACTTGGCTCCACACTCTGTGCAGAGAAGTGTCAGTCAGGATGGGCCCCAGTTATAGGGACAGGGTCCCTGGGCCCGCTCTCCCCACAGAGGAGCCATTATCATGTCATCTGGAGCGGAGGTGACACTGTCTGCATGGAGAGTCTGGGGCGTCTCCAGTGAGGGGCAGATCTTACCCCCAGTGCTCCTCACCCTCATCCACGCCTGGCGACTAGTGACAACTCCTGGCAATTACTGAGAAGGTCCCCGTGAGCAGCTGAGCAGAGGGCAGGGAGAGTTTTCTGAGTTCCCCGTGGGAGAACCCAAGTTTACAGTGAAAGTCACAGCTGGGGGAGGGACACTCACAGAGCAC
>NW_011488083.1:4676-5097 GCF_000754665.1 Bison bison bison
AATCCGTTGTATATTCTTGCCTCCTTTGTCAAAGATAAGGTGTCCATATGTGCGTGGATTTATCTCTGGGCTTTCTATTTTATTCCATTGATCCATATTTCTGTCTTTGTGCCAGTACCATACTGTCTTGATAACTGTGGCTTTGTAGTAGAGCCTGAAGTCAGGTAGGTTGATTCCTCCAGTTCCATTCTTCTTTCTCAAGATCACTTTGGCTCTTTGAGGTTTTTTGTATTTCCATACAAATTGTGAAATTATTTGTTCTAGCTCTGTGAAGAATACTGTTGGTAGCTTGATAGGGATTGATTACTTCTAGTAGTTTTCTGGTGGAGTCTTTAGGGTTTTCTATGTAGAGGATCATGTCATCTGCAAACAGTGAGAGTTTTACTTCTTCTTTTCCAATTTGGATTCCTTTTATTTCTTT
>NW_011488084.1:0-405 GCF_000754665.1 Bison bison bison
TGTACCCAGGAGTGGAATTTCTGGGTCATATGGTAGCTCTATTTTTAGGTTTTTGATAAACCTCCATACTGTTTTCCACCATGGCTGCACCAATTTACATTCCCACCAACAGTGTAAGAAGGTTCTCTTTGTTCCACATCCTTGCTAGGTAGCTCTCATCTTATTTGATGATTTGAGCTTACATCTAGAGCAACTTAAAAGAGAAGAAAAATGTGGCTCTGGCAGTCAAAACCCTCTTTCATGCCTTTAGATGTGCTAGTTATGAATTTGTTGAAATCTTATTTGATTTAAAATGTGAAATCAGCTAACAGTAACGAAAAAATGCTGACAGAAACATAAGCATTCTCCTATGTGTGTGCTCATTCACTCAGTCGTGTCCGACTCTTTTCGACCCCATGGGCTGTA
>NW_011488084.1:505-2041 GCF_000754665.1 Bison bison bison
TGTCATTCCCTTCTCCTCCTGCTCTCAATTTTTCCCAGTATCAGGGTCTTTTCCATGAGTCAGCTCTTTGCATCAGGTGGCCAAAGTATTGGAGTTTCAGCTGCAGCAAGAGTCCTTCCAATAAATATTCAGGGTTGATTTCCTTTAGGATTGACTGGTTTGATCTCCTTGCAGCCCAAAGGATTCTCAAGAGTCTTCTCCAGCACCACAATTTGAAAGCAATAATTCTTCGGCACTCAGCTTTCTTTATGGTCCAACTCTCACATCCATACATGACTACTGGAAAAACCATAGTTTTGACTATACAGACCTTTGTTCTCAAGGTGATGTCTCTGCATTTTAATACACTGTCTAGGTTTGTCATAGCTTTTCTTCCAGGGAGCAAGCATCTCTTAATTTCATGGCTTTACTTACTGTCCACAGTGATTTTGGGGCCCAGGAAAATAAAATCTGTCTCTGCCTTCACTTTTTCCCCTTCTATTTGCCATGAAATGATGGGACCAGATGTCATGATCTTAGTTTTTTCTGATGTTGAGCTTCAAGCCAGCTTTTTCACTTTCCTCTTTCACCCTCATCAAGAGACACTTTAGCTCTTCTTCACTTGCTGCCATTAGAGTGGTATCATCTTCATATCTGAGGTTGTTGATATTTTTCCTGGCAATCCTGATTCCAGCTTTTGATTCACCCAGCCCAGCCTTTCACATGATGTACTCTGCATATAAGTTAAATAAGCAGGGTGATAATATACAGCCTTGTACTCCTTTCCCAACTTTGAACCAGTCAGTTGTTCCATGTCTGGTTCTACCTATTGCTTCTTGACCCATATACAGGTTTGTCCAGAGACGGGTAAGGTGGTCTGGTACTCCCATCTCTTTAAGAATCTTCCACAGTTTGTTGTGATCCACACAGTCCAATTCTTTAGCATAGTCAATGAAGCAGAAGTAGATGTTTTTCTGGGACTCCTTTGCTATCTGCATGATCTAATGAATGTTATTCATTTGATCTCTGGTTCCTCTGCCTGTTTAAAACTCAGGTGACTCAGTGGTAAAGAATCAGCCTGTCAAGCTGAGGATGCAGGTTCAAGCTCTAGGTCAGGATGATACCCTGGAGCAAGCAGGAAATGGTAACCCACCCCAGTATTCTTGCCTGGGAAATCCCATGGACAGAGGAACCTGGCAGGCTACAGTCCTTGGGGTCACAAAGAGTCGGACACCACTTAGTGACTAAAACAACAATTGTGAAAGTTACAGGTGTGCAATATAGTTATTCACAATTTTTAAAGGTAATAGTCCATTTACAGTTATTACAAAATATTGGCTATATTCCTTGTGGTGTACAATATATCCTTGTAGATTATTTTGTACAGAATAATTTGTACCACTTAATTCCCTACCCCTATATTGCCCCTTGGAGAAGGCAATGGCACCCCACTCCAGTACTCTTGCCTGGAAAATCTCATGGGCGGAGGAGCCTGGTGGGCTGCAGTCCATGGGGTCGCTAAGAGTCAGACATGACTGAGCGACTTCACTTTCACTT
>NW_011488084.1:4949-5625 GCF_000754665.1 Bison bison bison
GTGTGAGTGTACACACCACATCTTCTTTATCCAGTCACCCATTGACGGACATTGAACATTTAGATTGCTTCCATGTCTTGGCTATCGTAAATAGTGCTGCTACGAACATTGGAGTGCATATATCTTTTCGAATTACAGTTTTTGTCTTTTCTGGATATATGCTCAGAGTGGGATTGCTGGATCATATGGTAACTCTAGTTTTTTGAGGAAACTCCATATTGAATAACACT
Organism: Bison bison bison; assembly: GCF_000754665.1. Classification (NCBI taxonomy): domain Eukaryota; kingdom Metazoa; phylum Chordata; class Mammalia; order Artiodactyla; family Bovidae; genus Bison; species Bison bison. Next base: position 5,180 of record NW_011488084.1, read on the forward strand.
CTTTTAAAACATTTTCTTATAGAAAATTTCCAATATACACAAAAGTAGAGAATCAATTTCATATATTGTTTACTCAACTTCAACAATCAACATTCAATAGCACTTTAAAGCGAGTTTCTATTTTATTGCTGTCCACATACATGAGGATATTCATTGATTTATTATAGTGGCAATCCTTGGTGTTCAGCTGGATGTGGTGACTCCTTGCAGAAATGCTGCCATTTTCTACCCTACATGCATGTGGACAGACGAACAAAGCTTAGAGAACTGTGTCACTCTAGAGTTTAAAATCTTTGTGAGTTAAACTAGGCCAGGAGGTGACAATATACTTGAATCATTTCATATTGGCCCCCACAGAATCACTTTTAGTAAACTGCTCTGCTTTGTGATATAAGGGACCTATACTAAGGAGTGCTTCTAAAAAGCAGTCTTATGCAACAGTGACT
>NW_011488084.1:5725-7693 GCF_000754665.1 Bison bison bison
TCAAGCTTTAGTAATTTAATCAATTTTTGAGTTGTTGAAACCATTTCAGAACAACCTCTTGCTTCGTTGGGTTCTCTTTGTTTCTCTCTTTCCCCTCTGGAGCTGCACAGGGTGGTCGGGATTGAAAGATGGAAGAAAAAAACAGTTCTAGGTCTGTTTTTTTTTTGTTTGTTTGTTTGTTTTTTTAAATTTCTTCCTCCAGCCTCAATTTCGAACTCCAGAATACAGAAATAAAAGACTGGGCTCAGGTGTGGTTTTGGAGTGAGTTAATACGTGGATTCAAGTATGGTGAATTAACATCTCTCAACCAGACCTTGGCAGATTTGATATTCCAACCCTGAGATGAACTCCAGGTTTTTTTGTTTTTGTTTTTGTTTTTGTTTTTGCCATTTTTAATATATCATCCTTGAAGGTACTCTATCTGGAAAACACTTCAAGAAATAGATATAAATTTGAGTTAAAATGGCTTCATGCCCAGAGTTTTTATTTTCACAGTTTCGGAAGGCTTTGACATTGTTCATTACTCTCTTTCCCATAATAAGAGCTGAGGGGAGCTAATTCCCAGGGCTGTTCTCCACATTCTGGGGTTCTACAATTGTTTCAAGGAGTATAAAAAATATTAAAAAGATTTTAATGCAATTAAAATTTTAAAGGCATATGACATACATTTTAAGGAAAAGATGAGATAAACTAAAATAAAAGAAGCAATAATTTTCAGTTCTACAATATCTGGAAATTACTGCTTTAAACAGTTACCAAAGGAGTGGATTCTGCCCCATTTCCTCCACTTCTGCCTTCCTGGGCTTAAGGGTGGGTACATTGATGTCGCCAGGAATAGGTTTTGCTCTGACCCCCTATGTTGATAGTCACGGCCCCTCCTCCATAGTGTTTCTGCACCCCATTCTCACAGCCTGAGTATTCACCTTGTACCCCAGATATAATAGGACTGTCCCAATTTTGGATCACTACAACAGTAACTTGTAACTCTGGTTCCCTCCTAGGAGTGTGGCTCAGAATTGCTGTTACCAGTTGGTTCACCATTCCTGTTCAATGGTGACAGGCCTAGCAACCACTGGCAAATCTGCCTGAACCTCTCTAGATTCTATTTCTGCACTCTGTTCACTCTACTGGCTTACAGAGAAATCCCCTGCTCCACCAGACAATCTGGTAACATGAATAACAACCTGGAACTATAATAACAGCAAGCACATAGAACTTCTGCTGTGGGTCAGCATTATTCTTAGTGCTCTGCAGATATGAACTCATGCAAGCTTCATAACAACCCAAAGGTCAGTACTATTAATATAAATGATATAGTTGAAGAAACTGAAGCATGGTACAGGTTAAGTACATTGCCCAAAGTTATAAGCTGATAAATGGTGGAACTAAAACTTTTTGAACCACTTTATTGAGGGATGATTGACATATAAAAAGCAGTATATATTTAATATATTACAACTTGATGTGTTTGGAAATAAGTATACCTTGTGAAACCATCATCACTCTCAAAGCCATAAACTAAGCCATCATATCCAAAAGTTTCCTCTGCCCACTTTGTTTTGCTTTGTTTTTCTTTTTGCCATAAGTGAAAGTTGAAGTTGCTCAGTCGTGTCTGACTCTATGCAGTCCGTGGAATTCTCCAGGCCAGAATACTGGAGTGGGTAGCCATTCTCTTCTCCAGGGGATCTTCCAAACCCAGGGATCGAACCCAGGTACCCTGCACTGCAGGCAGATTCTCTGCCAGCTGAGTCACCAGAGAAGCTTTGCCATAAGAACACAACATAAGATAGAACTTAGGAAAATTTTAGCTACACAATCCAGTTAAAAGGGCCTGTTAATCACAGGCCCTGTGTTGAAAGTAGGCTTCCAGAACCTATTTATTTTGCATAACTGAAACAGTGACAGACTTTATTTTCTTGGGCTCCAAAATCACTGCAGATGGTGACTGCAACCATGAAATTAAAAGAC
>NW_011488084.1:10625-11547 GCF_000754665.1 Bison bison bison
ATCTTTGCCACAAAGTGTTATAATTTGATTCGTTGATTATAGCTATCTTAGTGGGTATGAAATGGTATCTCATTTTGGTTTGATTTGCATTTCCCTGATGACTAATGATGAGCATTTTTAATATGCTTATTGTATATTTACAGGCCACTTTCACATCTTTGAAGAAATAGCTATTCAATCCTTTGCCCTTTTTAAAACTGGGGAGTTGTCTTTTTATTATGGAGTTTTAAGAGTATTATATAAAGTATAGGAGCTACAAATCCTTTATCACATACATGACTTTCAAATATTTTCTTCCATCCTGAGTTGTGTTTTCACTTTCTTGATGGTAGTTTTGAAGGAAAAATTCTTTGATTTTGAAGAGTCTAATTTATTTTTCCTTTGAGGCTCTTGATTTTGTTCTTATTATCTAAGAAATCCTTGCATAACCCAAGTCGCAGATTTTCACCTGTGTTTCCTCCTAAGAATTTTATCACTTTTAAAATTAATTTTTATTGGGAGATATTGGCTTCACAATGTTGTTAGTTTGTGTTGTAAAGCAAAATGAATCAGCTCTTCATATCTATATATCTATATCTATATCTATATGTCCCCGCTTTTTTGGATTTCCTTCCCAATTAGGTCATCACAGAGCATTGAGTAGAGTTCCCTGTACTATAAAGTAGGTTCTTATTAGTTATTTATTTTATATATAGTAGTGTATATACGTCAATCCCAATCTACCAGTTCATCACCCCTCCCCCTCCTTCAGTATCCATCCGTGCATTCTCTATGTCAGTGTTGTTTTAACTCTTATGTTTAGGTCTATGAACCATATTGAATTACATTGCTGCTGCTGCTGCTAAGTCGCTTCAGTCATGTCCAACTCTGTGCGACCCCACAGACGGAAGCCCACCAGGCTCCCCCGTCCCTGGGATTCTCC
>NW_011488084.1:11647-12581 GCF_000754665.1 Bison bison bison
GATTAAAAGGTTTTCTTTATTTTTTGTGTGTTTGTTTGTTTATATGTATTATTTGTGTGGAAGTATTGCAAACTTTTCAAAATATGGTGCTGGAGGAGACTCTTGAGAGTCCCTTGGGCTACAAGATCAAGCCAGTCAATTCTAAAGAAAATCAACCCTGAATATTCATTGGAAGGACTGATGACTGAAGCTGAAGCTCCAGTACTTTGGCCACCTGATGTGAAGAGCTGACTCATTGGAAAAGACCCTCATGCTGGGACATATTGCAGGCAAGAGAAGTGGGTGACAGAGGATGAGATGGTTGGATGGCATCATTGACTCAATGAACATGAGTTTGTGCAAACTCCCAGGAATAGTGAAGGACAGGGAAGCCTGGAGTGCTGCAGTCCATGGGGTCACAAAGAGTCAGACACAACTGAGCGAATGAACAGCATGGTAAACCTATTACAGTACAGTACCATATAGCTGATTATGTTAGTTGAGTACCCAGGCTAACACTGTTGGACTTAATGAACAAATTGGACTTTTGAATGTGCGCTCAGAATGGAACTCATTCATATGTACAGGACTTACTGTAATTTTTGCATATTGTATGAGGCACAACTCCATTCTTTTCTACATGGATATCTAGTTGTCTTTTGTTGACTATGATGGCTACTCCATTTCTCCTAAGGGATTCCTGTTCACAGTAGTAGATATAATGATCATCTGAGTTAAATTCACCCATTCCATTCCATCTTAGTTCGATGATTCCTGGAATGCAGATGTTCACTCTTGTCATCTCCTGTTTGACCACTTCCAATTTGCCTTGATTCATGGACCTAACATTCCAGGTTCCTATGCAATATTGCTCTTTACAGCATCAAACCTTGCTTCCATCACCAGTCCCATCCACAACTGGGTGTTGTTTTTGCTTTGGCTCCATCCCTTCATT
>NW_011488084.1:15313-17538 GCF_000754665.1 Bison bison bison
AAGTGCTGCTTTTATTGCATTCCCAGGTTTAGGCATGTTGTACTTTCATTTTTCACTCATCTTCAAGTATTTCTTAATTTTTCTGTGATATTTCCATTTATCTATTTATTATTAGGATGAGTAGTGTTTAATTTCCATGTCTTTGTGAATTCCTCAAATTTCCTTCTGTTGTTAATTTCTAATTTCATTCTGCTGTGGTCAGAGAATATTCTTTAGATAATTTCAACCCTTCTGAATTTATTGAGACTTGTGCAATTGTGTAACATATGATCTATCCTGAAAAATGTTCCTTGTGCACTGGAGAAGAATACATTTTGGTTTGAATCATTAGAGATGCTTTGTTAGGTCTACTTGGTCTATAGTGTCATTTTAGTTTTATTTTTCCTTATTGATAATTTGTCTAGTATTTCTATCTATTGTTGAAAGTCAAATATTGAAGTCTCCTGTGATTATTGTTCAATTGTTTATGTCTTCCTTCAATTCTGTCAGTTTTTTGCATCATGTATTTTGGGGTTCTGTTGTTAGATGCATATATGGGGTAGATTCTTGAAGGTTGCTCAGCTCCCATCTATACCAAAGTAATAAAAGAATATATCCAGACTTCAAGAAGAAATTTAACTGGAACTCCTCACAACAGTTTGGCAGATAACATGGAAAACATATTGATTATTGGATGATATAATTAGGTGGGTTTGTAATAAGTTGAGTGATTGTACCATAATAGTGCTAACTAGTGGGGGTTTATGTCAACCTGAAAGGCTCTGTCCTTCAGCATGTCCTGTTCGAAATTTTGATTAATGACTAAAGTTAAAAAAATAAGACCTGCATATTAAATATGTCAATGACAAGAATTGAGAGTGACAGCAAATATAGTGGCTGCTAGAAATAGGTTAAGAAATCATCTTAACAAATTGTGACCATGGGATGAGTCTAACAAGATGCAATTTAGCAGGGGTAAATGTATTGCCACAGTGTTAAGTACCCTATCTCCTCCAGTGAATTGCATTAATACAAGATAGCAGTACAAGATTGATTAGTACCACATGAGAAAGCCATTTAGGGAGTATAATTAATAATGAGTAGCTACTTGTGCCTAGCCCAGTGCCTGGCAGTAACTGCTCAAGGAAAGAAAAAGGAAAGAAAAGAAGGGAGGAAGGGAAGGAGAAAGGGAAGAAAGCTTGGTACAAATACAAAGAAATATAATGTGATTTTAGGTTGAATTAGCAGCAGTTGATTATCTCAAGAAAATCCCACTACAATGATATTCCTAGGGGAGGAATAGTTGGAAGGTGGAGGAGGCCTTGCCACCCAAATCTTGCCCCATCTTCCCTCTATGTGCCAAGACGTAAGCTATCACTAGATCCTGTGCTGGTGAGGAAAGTAGCTGATGGTTGAAATTTACTCTGTGGTGCACCAAGGCACCCAAAATGACACATTTTACCAGAGGAACACATTAGAGTTTGCTCTGAGGTCAGAGCTCAGGAATCAAAGGATCACCCTAGACTATGCCTTAATGACCCACACCTCCTATCCAGTCTACCTTTTTCCTTTCATTACAATGGAAACTTGAATGATTGCAATAGCTTCCTCTATGCTCTTCCTGTCTCTATTGTAGCCCCCATTCACATTCACCCTCTCACTGGAGTCAGAGGACTCTTTAAAAAGGCAATTCTGGTCTTCAGTAACTTTTATGTTTAAAACTTTACTGAAAGTCTGCACTCTTAGTGATTCCCATACAGTCTTTTTTCTCCTCCTCCTCCTCTCTTGCACGGCTGTCACCCCACCCGCATCCCTCCCATAATAAGATGCTGTCCTTCTCTGCCTCTCCTACTGTCAAAGTACTCTTCAGTGGAAGAATATTTCTTGAGCTTCCTTCACTGAATTATTTATCTATGCTTCTTGGAGCATGACAAAACATCTCATTAAAAGCCCTGGGTGGGGATGACACCCCCTGGCCCCAACCCACACAGCTAACAGGAGAAAGAGCCAAGAGGAGGAAGAGACATGGTGGCTGGGGTGAGAGTTCCCCCCCAAAGGGCCTGTAGAGAGAGTCCATGGGACCCGGGGACTCAGGAGGGTGATGGATGCAGGCAGGCTCCTGACTCCAGGGTGACCAGCGTGCTGGTCTGGGCCATTATCCTTCTTGAAAGCTTTGGACAAACAAGAAGGCCTGAGCCCACCATGCCTCTCAGTCTAAGACTGTTCAAGTGCTGAGCAGTCAAAGA
>NW_011488084.1:20258-20785 GCF_000754665.1 Bison bison bison
GCACAGCCCACAGAGACCTGAATTTAGCAGGTCATGGTGAGTTCAAGTATTTGCATTTTCAATAAGGTCTCTAGGTGGTTCTGTTATAGGTGGTCTGCTGCTCTGTGGGCCATTCTTGGCCATTCTATGTCTATAGACATAATCGGCATGTCTATAATGCAAATTTGAGTTTCGCATCTGTTTGTTTAAAAACCTTTCATTTGTTGCCTATTACTTTCAAAATACATCCACATTCCTTAGTAAAGATAAATGGCTTTTTGTGCTTTTGCTTCTGCCTCAACTTCTGCTCCTGCTTCTTCCCATTTACCCTCCTCATCCCCACACCTTTAATAGTGCCTGGTACAGGGGAGACACAGGACAAAAATTTACTCATTACCATGAAAATGAAGAATTTAAAACATATCATATTTTGCTTAGGGACCTGGGGATATTTCAAGTCAAAAAAAAAAAAAAAAAGAGCTGTTTTCAAATACTGGAAGTCTATTTCATGTAAAACACTTGTTTCCTTTTTTTTTTTAATTTAGAGA
>NW_011488085.1:0-398 GCF_000754665.1 Bison bison bison
CCCAGGTGACTCAGTAGGTAAAAGAATCCGCCTGCAAATGCAGGAGTTGACAGAAGATGCGGGTTCGATCCTTGAGTCAGGAAGATCTCCCTGGAGGAAAGGCATGGGCAACCCACTCCAGTATTCCTAACTGGAGAACCCCTTGGACAGAAGAGCCTGGTGGGCTACCGTCCATGCAGTCACAAAGAGTTGGACATGACTGAAGCGACTACACATGCATGCACCCTAGATTATGTGAACTTGAAAATCATTTGGTTTAGTTTTTTTATATTTCTTTAATTTATATGAGTACTTGTTTGTTTTATGCCAATTAAATAGAGCTCTTTTGCAAATTAATTTTAACAATGCCATACAGAGCTAGAAGAGAAAAAAAAAGTCACACATATATACACATGTGT
>NW_011488085.1:498-1695 GCF_000754665.1 Bison bison bison
GACACACATGAGCATATATACAGATGCAAACAGAGATCTTATAGTTTTATTTTAAATTTTAGTTATGTATCAGGTGCAATAACCCAAAAGTCAAAAGAATGGATGGATCCAAGTTGTGTTTCTGGCAGATGATCTAGGTTCAGGTTATTTGCTGTAGGTATGAGTCTTCTTAAAGCTGTTTTAGAGCAAATCTGTCTTTCAGAAACTCCTTCATAATAATCAAAGAATGCATTCCATTGTCTCTTGAGAGGTTTGAAATCCTCTTGTTCAAAAGTGACCCCTAAGGTATACTTATTTAAAACAAAATTTCTTCCTATTGAACAGGACGGGTAACTTACAAAGACAGAAACAGAAAGCAGGTTTTCCCTTGGGCCTTTTAGAATATATTTATCTGTTATAAAAAAAAATCTAGGTTGATAGATACTTAGGTTTTTCCTTCTAATCTTTTTTTTTGCCCCAGTTAACTTAGAAACAGTAATTAAGTCTTTAGTATTTAAATCTTCAGAGTGCCTGATTTTAAAGGAGCAGGTTTTCAAAAAGGAGGAGAAGAAGATGGCACTGGGGGCAGGATAGGTGCACAAGATGTCTACCCACATGAAGAAAATGGGTGAGGGGAAAAGTAAACCTCAGAAGCCATTTTGTCTTATTTCAATTGTTTGTTCATATCAATTAATTTAGAAATTGTATTTTGCAAAGAAGTGATTGTAGAATTGTGAATATAATTGGAAGACTCCAGGTACCAAGTAAAATAAAGGTGAAATTAAATTACCTTATCTTAGAACTATGACTTTATAATTTAGTTCTGAGAAAAATAAGCTTGAAAATTGAAAGTTCATTATAATGGCCACTGCAGTTCTAGATTAGTTTTGTTCATGTTGGCCCATTTATTTAAAAATGTGTATATGTAGGGCTCATAGTTCTTAAATGTCCCTGAAGGAAGGCTGCCATTAGAGCATTTAGATGACTGGGATTCTATTTCTCAGGATTTTTCCAAGAACAAAGGAAAATTGCTAGCTAGGCCAATTCCATTCCAAGAGGAGCTGCACCAAAGTGTTAGCACACTTCCAAAAGGGAAATAATTGATTACTTCTCTATGATAAAGCATTGACAGCAGGGACAGAGCCTTGAACCACAAAGGATAAAGCATTTCATGGTCCTGAATTAAACTGGAGAACTCAAAATGCAAAGAGAATGGGC
>NW_011488085.1:5184-5583 GCF_000754665.1 Bison bison bison
TTTACATATGGTAATGTAAATGTCCATGTTACTGTCTCCACACATCTACCTTTTCCTTCCTCCCCACTTCCATGTTCATTTATCTGTTCTCTGTGTCTGTGTCTCCATTGCTTCCCTGCAAATACTTTCATCAGTACCATCTTTCTAGATTCCATATATATGTGTTAGTATATGATATTTGTTTTTCTCTTTATGACTTACTTCACTCTGTATAATAGTCTCTAAGTTCATCCACTTCATTAGAACTGACTCAAATGGGTCCCTTTTTATGACTGAGTAATATTCCATTGTACACATGTACCACAGCTTCTTTATCCATTCATCTGTCAATGGACATCTAGGTTGCTTCCATGTTCTAGCTATTGTAAATAGTGCTGTAATGAACATTGGAGTGCATGT